>NC_142167.1:47390190-47644978 GCF_029865625.1 Vigna umbellata | reverse complement strand
TAATTACTAAAAAATGTCAACATATGGTTATTTTTTGTTGTTATTGCAACATTTTTTAAAGTTTATAATTAAAGACTATTATGAGTATTTTATGTAAATAAATAATTAATAATGTTATTCTTTATGGCGTGTTAATATTTTTCATTAAAAATTAAGAAAATGTATTGCCAGTAAATAGAAATTATTTAATTTTAGAAGAAATAGAAAACTAAATGTGTAATTAAATTGTTATGATGATCTTGCACATTTATGAAAATACAAAGATCAAAATTAGATTTAACTTCTTCCCTTATTAGTTAAAATTTATATAATTATATAAATTCCATTTTATATTTAATTAACTTAATTCATTATTGTACAATTTTAATAAGTTATAATTGAAACAATATATAGACCAAAATATAATATAAAAAATTACAAGCATCTTCAACTTATTGTAGAAATTCATTGATAATCCATAAAACTATTTTTATAATTTTAATATAATAAAATTTTAAATAGATTACATTAAACTATTAATTATTAAACTAATTAATAATTTAAGTTTATGATATAATTGTATTTCTAGAATGTTCATCATGTATATTGTTATGATATTCTTTTTGTGTACGGGTCTACATAAGGATTACAGACTTGTTAATCATAAGGATTATAGTGAGCAATCCTTTTGCTGAGTTATCCGTTCAATTAGATAATAGTTTAGTTTATAAAAACATAATAAATATATTAAATTATTAAAACACTATAGATATACCAATATATATATATATATATATATATATATATATATATATATCCCATTTTAAAAGAATCAAACAAAAACTAAAATTCATAAAAAAGAAACATTTGAAGTTTTATATTATAATTTTTTTTTCACTACATTAGAATAATACTTTCATTTATGTTTGATGAATTAAATTAAAATGGAAAACAAGAAATTCATTAACAGTGATTATAACACAACTTTTAATTAAAGAAAACTTTACAGGTTTGAGTGTTTTTTTTCTTATATATTATTTTTCTTGCTTAACCTATCTTAACTCACTTGGTTTCAACACAAGAGACATAAAACAAAATCCTTTTAGATTCGTTTTTTTAAATGACATAATTTCACATTTTTAAAATTATGTTGAGAGTAAATGATTTAGATTAAGGAAAAGTGACTTAAAAAATTGTTTGAAGTGAATTAGAAATTTGTGATTGATTTAATTGATGTGAAAAAGGAAAAAAAAATAAGAATTATGTTAAGACAAAATCGTCAACACATCTGAATGCTCTTATATTTTGAAGTTTAACCAAATAATATTAAACGAAATAAGAATCTAAAAATAACATAGATGGAAACATAAGCATTAGGTTCAAAATTTCGAACAATACAAAAGTCTTAGGAAAACACTTTAGATGGTAGAAAACATAGAAACACCTAAGTTAAAGTACCCAAACGCGATGCTAAACGACTAATAAGTCAAAGTGTCTAAGAGAGTTATGTTAAATGCGTACGCTATACTATACTCAAGGGGTATTCAGTTGAATTCTCCACAAAATAGAAAAAGTGTTAAGACTAAACACCGTAAAAAACTTAAACCTACAACGTAAAAGAAAACTTAACCTATTAAATGCTCTTGCTCTAAAAAGGCAAAATCACGAAAAGTGTTTACATTAGTCTAGATGATAGCATGAGCTAAAATGTTACTTCGTCCAAGGATGAAGTTCTTTCTCAACGCTTGGTATCTTTTAGAGCTGTCAAAATGGGCCACCCGGCCCAACCCGACCCGACCCACCACGGGTTGATGGGTAAACGGGTTGGCTCACTGGCTCATTTAATTACATTTTTTTAAATAATTTTTTTTTACAAACTTTCTATAATTCAAATCTAAACAAATTTCACTCCCAAATTTTACTCCAAACATGGGTGTTTAATTAATTTTGAAAATAAGAAATTTAAATAATTTTTTCAAGCAAAAAATAATAATAAATACTTTTTAAAAAAAATTAAATTTTAATAAAATAAAATTAGGTAGGTGGGTTGGTGGGCCAACCCGGCCCACCACGGGTTCAACCCGTATGAGTCGGGTTTAAATCTGACCCGCATAAAAAAAATACAATTTTTTCAAACCCAACCCAGCTTGAACCCGTGGTGGGCCGGGTTGGCTCGCAGGTTATGACCCATTTTGACAGCTCTAGTATCTTTAGAAGAAATGTTTAATTGTCAAATGCTACATCAAGGATAGAAAATGGAAAGCACCTTGTTGTTCTGAGAAAACATTAAATGACATTAAAAACAACAACAAAAAGTAATAAGAGATAAGAGATATTATTAGTGAACTGAGTCTTTGCATGTTATTTCTTAATTATAAATAAAGATGTTATTATTTCTCCTATTTTTATACATAAATTTAAAAAAAATATGAAAGTTTTGAAGTTACTTGAGAGAAAATGACACATAATTAACAAAATTAGGTGGTTGAAATTTTCATGTGTATCTTGATTGGAGTTTAAATGCTAAATATAATTAGTGAAATGAGCATTCACATGATTATTTAATAAATAAATATTCTATTATTCATATATTTTTAACAAAAAATAAAATAATTAAAAGAAGTTAGGAGTGAGGTTATTGAAAAACGACATGCATAATTAATGAAAACACATGGTTCAAATATTCATGTATAAATGGAATGAAGAGTGAATGATAGAGGTAATTAGTGAATGAGTCTTTTCACTGTTATTTGTTAATTATAAAAAAATATTGTTATTTATCTATTTGTAATAGCAAAATAAAAACAATAAGAGAAGTTGGAAGTTAAATAAGAGAAAATGACATGCATAATTAATAATTAATAAAAGCATGTGATAGGGATGTACATGTATATCATGAATGAAGTGTGAGTGGTAAATGTTATTAGTCAATTGAGTACTCACATGGTTTTTTTAATAATAAATAAAAATAATTATTAGTTCTCTATTATTAATAAAGGAATAAAAATATCAAAAGAAGTTTGGAGTTAGATTAAGGGAAAACAACACACATGATTGATGAAATGCATGGTTGGAATGTACATGTGAATGAAAAGTAAATGATAGATGTAACTATTGAAAGGAGTCTTCACATTGTTATTCTTAATTCTAAATAAAATTATTAGTATATCTCAATTTTTAAAAGAATAAAACAAATTAAGGGAAGTTGGAAGTTAGGTATATAGTTAATGAAAGCATATGGTTAGGATGTATATATATATGAAGTAGGAAAGGTAGATGTAATTAGTTAAAGGCTAAAATCCTCATTTCGTTCTAAATTTCATTTTAATTATTTAATTTGGTTATGTTTTGTTTGGTTCAGTTAAGTCATAAATTTTGTTAAAACATTCAATTAAGTTATTTTGGTTAAATTGATATTAACACCATCTTTGTTTAAAAAGTGTGTTTTCCTTTGTTTAAAAACTGTATTTTCCATTGTTTAAAATTTTTTATTTCACATATTAAAATTAAAAAAAAAAGTGTCACTTTACATTTATATTTTTTAATATTTGAAATAAAATTGTAAGTTTAAAATATGGATTTTTTTATTGAAATTTAAAATGTTAAAAATAAAATAAGTTTGAATATCTAGATGAAGTGATTTGATGTATAAATTCTAAAAAATTATTTATAATGAATACAAAAGTTGTAATTATGTTTAATTACTAATTTTGTTTTATTTTGCAGCGAGACAACATAACTTTATTTAAAAATTAACTACACTAAATTCAAGAAATTATCATGTAGAACTAAGATTTACACGTGTCAGCAACACTTTTACATGACACTAATATTGTTACGAGGAAAGACAAAAACCATGTGACAAAAAGAACTTTAAAAAATTAAAAAAGAATTAAAATAATAAAGAATAAATAAATTAAAAAATATCACGAACTAACATGTGACATATATAAAGACGGTGTTAAAGTCAATTTCATGAAAATTATGTAATTGAATCATTTTAACAAAAAATTAAGACTAATTAGTAAAAAGAGAAACAAATTGAATAATTGAAACAAAAATTAGGACAAAGTGAGGATTTTAGCTTTAGTTAAATCCATATCAATAATATTACTTCTTAATATTAATAAAAAATATTATTATTTTTCTATTTTAATAGAGAAATAAAAAAATAAAAAAAAAGTTGGCAATAATATTAAGAGAAAACAAGATACATAATTAATGAAAACGTGTGGCTGAGATATATATTTATATCTTGAATGAAGTGTTAATGATAAATGTAATCAGTGAACTGAGTAATCAACAAGCATATTTAATGAAAGCACGTGATTGTGATATAGATGTATATATTGAATGAAATGTGAATGATAGATGTAATTAGCTAAATAATATATATTGAATGTATATATAAGTTCTAATTAGACTTAATTACTAATTTGGTTCCATTTTGGAGAAAGAAAACATAACTCCATTTTAAAAAAAATGGAACTAGACTAAGTCCAAAGTTCAAATAATATAAGGATTACACTAAATTTAAGACATATGTAGAACAAGCATTTACATGTCTCACTCACACTTGCACATGTCACTCACACTTACACATGTTAGCAAAATTTTCATATGACATTGATATTGTTAGATGGAATGACATGAACCTAATATGTGATAAAAAGAACTTTAAAAAATTGAAAACAAATTAAAAAAATAAAAAGAATAAAAAATAAATAAATCAAAAAAAGTGACAGGTGGTAAAGTCAATCTAATGAAAATTACCTGATTGAATCATTTTAACAAAAATTAAGACTTAATTAATAAAAAAGAAGAACAAAATTGAATAAGTAAAGAAAAAATAGGACCAAATGAGGATGTTAGCTCTACTTAAATGCATATTTGTAATATTACTTCTTAATATTAATTAAAAATAATATTATTTTTCAATTTTAATAGAGAATTAAAAAAAATAAAAATAGAGTTAGGAGTTACGTTAAAAGAAAACGACACTCATAATTAAGGAAAGCGCGTGGCTGAGATATTCATTTATATTTTAAATTAAGTGTCAATACCATTATTTCTTAATTATTAATAAAAGTATAATTATTTCTCTATTTTTAATAAAGAAATAAAAAAAACTTAGAGAATTGAAAGGTACTCAAGAGCAATTGACGTGCATAATTAATGAAAGCACGTGATTGATATATACACGTATATATTGAATGAAGTGTGAATAATAGATATAATTAGTTAAATGATATATATGGAATTTATATATAAATTGTAATTAAGCTTAATTATTAATTTGGTTCCATTTTGGAGGAAGACAACATAACTGTATTAAAAAAAAACTGGAAGTTGACTTAGTCAAAAGTTCAGATATAAGAACTACACTAAATTTAAGACACGGTCATGTAGAACAAGCATTTACACGTGTTACTCACACTTACACGTGTCACCAACATTTTCATATGATATTGATATTGTTACATGGAATGACATGAACCTAACATGTGACAAAAATAACTTTAAAAAGTTGAAAACAAATTAAAAAAATAAAAAAGTAAAGAATAAATAAATAAAAAAATATCAGACAAGTGACATATACAAGTGACATGAAAATTATGTAATTATGCATGTATATATATGGAATTTATATACAACTTATATATTTTCATTAATTATGCATGTCAATGATAAATGTAATTAGTGAAATGAGTCTTTGCACCAATATTTTTTAATTATTAATAAAAGTATAATTATTTCTCCATTTTTAATAAAGAAATAAAAAAAATTAAGAGAATTAAAAGTTACTCGAGAGTAATCGACATACATAATTAATGAAAGTACGTTATTGAGATATACATATATATATATATATTGAATGAAGTGTGAATGATAGATGTAATTAGTTAAATGATATATATTGAATGCATATATAGGTTGTAATTAGGCTTAATTATTAATTTGTTTCCATTTTGAAAGAAGACAACATAACTCTATTTACAAAAACTTCAACTTAACTTAGTCAAAATTTCAAATATAAGGACTGCACTAAATTCAAAACAATGTCATGTAAAACTTTTACTTACACGTGTCACTAAAACTTACACGTATTAACAACATTGTCGCATAACACTGATAGTGGAATGACAAGAACCTAACATGTGACAAAAAGAAATTTAAAAAATTGAGAATAGACTAAACAAAAATAAAGAATACATAAGAATAAATAAAATAAAAAATATCACGAACTGACACGTAACATATATAAAAAGTTACCTAATTTTAGGACACTTGTAAATTCAATCTAATTAAAATTACCTTATTGAATCGTTTTAAGAAAAAATAAGACTTAATTAATAAAAAAAACAAAATTGAATAATTCAAGAAAAAATTGGACTAAATGAGGATTTTAACTATAGTTAAATACATATTCATAATATTACTTCTTAATATTAATTAAAAATATTATAATTTTATTATTTTAATAGAGAGAAAAAAGTTCGTTAAGAGAAAATGACACACATAATTAATGAAAACGCGTGGCTGAGATGTGCATTTATATCTTAAATGAAGTGTTAAGTGTAGATGTGATTAGTGAAATTTGTCTTGGCACCATTATTTATTAATTATAAATAAATGTATCATTATTTCTTCATTTTTAATAAATAAATAAATAAATTGAGAGAGTGTAAAGTTACTGGAGAGTAATTGACACGCATAATTAATGAAACCACATGATTGAGATATACAAGTATATATTGAATGAAGTGTGAATGATAGATGTAATTAGTTAAATGATATATATTGAATGTATATATAAGTTGTAATTAGGCTTAATTATTCATTTGGTTCAATTTTAGAGGAAGACAACATAACTCTATTTAAATAAAATTGAAATTTCACTTAGTCAAAATTTCGAATATAAGGACTACACTAAATTCAAGAGATTGTCGTGTAGAACTAAGATTTACACATGTCACTAACACTTACACGTGTCAACAACATTCTCACATGATACTTATAACTGTTACGTTGAATGACAAAAACCTGACATTTGAAAAAAAAAACCTTTAAAAATTGAAAAAGGAATAATAAAAAATAAATTAAAAAATACCGCAAACTGATACGGGACATATACAAAAGTTACCTAATTTTAAGACATGTATAAAATCAATGTAATGGTAATTACCTAATTGAATCATTTAAAAAAAATAAGACTTCAATAATAATAAAAATGAACAAAATTAAATAATTTAAGAAAAAATTAGAATAAAATGAGGATTTTAACCTTTGTTAAATGCATATTTATAATTTTACTTCTTATTTATTAATTAAAACTATTATAATTTTAATATTTTAATAGAGAAATAAAAAAAGTTGGTAGTTACGTTAAGAGAAAACGACACACATAATTAATGAAAACGCGTGGCTGAGATATACATTTATATCTTGAATGAAGTTTTAACCGTAGATGTGATTAGTGAAATTTGTCTTGACACCATTATTTCTTAATTATAAATAAATGTATCATTATTTCTCCATTTTTAATAAATAAATTAAAAAAATTAAGAGAGTTGAAAGTTACTCGAGAGTAATCAACACGCATAATTAATTAAAGCACATGATTGAGATATATAGGTATATATTGAATGAAATGCGAATGATAGATGTAATTAGTTAAATGATATATATTATGTATATATAAGTTGTAGTTAGGCTTAGTTATTAATTTGGTTCCATTTTCGAGGAAGAGAACATAGCTCTATTTAAATAAAACTGAAACTTAGTCAAAATTTCAAATTGATAATGATACTTTGACAACATTTTTTTGACAACATTTTAACATCATCTACGTATCATTATCTGATTGGTCCAAAATTACTCCATAATCAATAATAATAATCATAAACACCAACATGGACTAATTACAGAATGACACGTAGATAATGTTAAAATGTTGTCAAAGTATCATTATCCATTTCAAATATAAGGACTACAATAAATTCAAGAGATTGTCATATAGAACTAAGATTTACACATGTCACTGACACTTACACGTGTCAACAACATTGTCACATGATACTGATACTATTACGTTGAATGACAGGACCTGACATTTGAAAAAAAGACCTTTAAAAATTGAAAAGAATTAAAAAAGATAAAAATAAATAAATTAAAAAATAATATGAATTGATATGTGACATATACAAAAGTAAACTAATTTTAGGACACGTATAAAATCAATCTAATGGAAATTACCTAATTGAATTGTTTTAACAAAAATTAAGACTTCAATAGTAATAAAAATGAACAAAATTGAATAATTTAAGCAAAAATTAGAACAAGGATTTTAACCTTTGTTAAATGCATATTTATAATACTACTTAATATCAATTAAAATTATTATTATTATTTTACTATTTTAATATGGAAATTAAAAAAATTTGGCAGTTAAGTGAAGAGAAAACGACACACATAATTAATGAAAACGCGTGGCTAAGATGTATACTTATAGCTTGAATTAAGAGTTAACAGTAGATGTGATTAGTGAAATGTGTCATGACACCATTATTTCTTAATTATAAATAAATGTATCATTATTTCTCCATTTTTAATAAATAAAAAAAATTAAGAGAGTTGAATGTTACTGGAGAGTAATCGACACGCATAGTTGATGAATGTACATGGTTGAGATATACATGTATATATTGAATGAAGTGTGAATGATAGATGTAATTAGTTAAATAACATATATTGAATGTATATATAAGTTGTAATTAGGCTTAATTTCATTTTAGAGGAAGACAACATAGCTCTATTTAAAAATGAAACTTGACTTAGTCAAAGTTTCAAATATATGGACTAAACTAAATTCAAGAGATTGTCACGTAGGACTAAGATTTACAGTGTCACTAACACTTATACATGTCAATAACATTTTTATATGATACTGATATTGTTACGTTAAATGTAAGAACCGGACATGTGAAAAAAAAACTTTAAAAATTTGAAAAAGATTAAAAAATAAAAATAAATAAAGAATAAAAAAATTTAAAAATATCACAAGATGATATGTGACGTATACAAAAGTTACCTAATCTTAGGAAACATATAAAATCAATATAATGAAAATTACCTATTTTTTAGTTACAAGTGAAAATAATTTTATCATGTTAAGAATAAAATAGTAACTTTTTTTATGATATATTTTCTATTTTTATTAAACCGATAGTATATTTCAATTTTTGCTTTATATATTTTTTAATAGAGAAAAAATCGAAAGTTTGGTTAAAAAGAATCGTGTCACATAATTAAGAAAAACATTTGATGGAAAAAATAAAAATAAAATTATTAAAATAAGTGAAAAAAATGAAACAAATTTCACTCCATTTTTTAAAACTATCCCTCTCCCTTTCTATTCTGGCCAATAACCCAAATTATTTTCATCTTCTAATATTCTCTCGATTGATTTCGTGACACCCAAAACACCATTTGGGTGTGCTAGATTAATATATTTTAAGATAAAAGAAAAAGAAGCTTAAGGGAAAAAATTAATGGTGTAAAAAATAATGATGGATAATAATTTATAGTATTATTGGGTGTCCCTCCCTGATGTGACTTTGGGATAGTAGCAGCCAGGCCTTGCATTGCATCATTGCATGCAACCCAAGGCAGCTAAACACAGCAAAGGTGGGTTCAGAAACCTTTTATGCCCTTTCCATGTCAATGTCCCTAAACGGTAATGACACAGTACACTCTGCCCCTACTGAATTTCAGACAACAGTCCCTTCCCCAATCACTCCTCAGGTGCTTTTCACTTCCATTCAACTTTTCTTTATAAAATATACTATTTTCTTTTTTCCTCTTCATTTTAATCAAATCTGTAAAAATACTTCAACTGTCACAAGTTTTCACTTTTTCACAGCATTCGACCCTTAAGAACTTATTACTGCTACAGCTTTTTTTACTTCAGAAACCTATTTTTAAAGATTAAAGATTAATCACTGCTCCCCTTCGAGATAAAGGGGTGAGTAAAGTTATCAACTTTTTAAACTTTGATTCTGTCACTTCAAAGGTGGTAACTTCCATCGTTTTACATATACGGTTTATGGAGCAATTTATGTATAATACACACACACACACGCGGTTTCAGTTCATCACCTTTTTATTTGTTTTTGCTTATGAATTTTTGTGGGGCCCAGTGGGGCTTGGTGATTAGTGAAAGTTTGTCTGGGAGTGAGTCAGAATATGCGAAATAAGAGAGAGAAAGAGAGAGCATAGCTGTTTCATTTCATGTTGCTTACACCCATTTCATGTCGTTATGTGTCTATGGATTGGGTCCACAGTGCCGTAGGCCTTTCTCTCTCTCACACATCAATTTTCCAATTTGTGGAATTTCATTAAATGCTGAAAAAAAGCATTCAGCAAAATCTGGAAAAGAGTTTCAAGAGAGAAAAATAAAAATTAAATGAGAAAAAGAAACGATTGAGCAAAATGGGGTGTGTGTGCATATGTGTTGGTGTATCTGCATGACACCAAATCACTGGAAGAGACTCTGAAAACCTCTACCTCAAAATTTCTCATTTAAATACAAACCCAAGTTGGGAGAAAATACTCATATCAAGTGGCCATGGGGTTGGATTGAATTTTCCTTTTTCTTCCTCTCCTATCTCTGCTTCAAAACTTTCTTTTTCATGGAAGTTTTCACCTTTCAGCCTCTCTTCTCTATTTCTCTCTAGAGAATTCAACTTCCCTTGCCTTTGAGTTTTGAGATTGGGGACAAGAATTCAAGGACTCAAATTGCATGTGGGTTTTCCAGAATTCTGATGTTGTTGTAAGGTTTTTGAGTCAAGAAAGAAAAGGAAAAAATCACTAGAAACGTTTTGCTATAAGACATGGCAGCACCTTTTTCTTCAGCATCTCTCTTTGGAATCAGAGAAGAGGATCAGAATCAGATGAAGCAGCAGCATTCCTCCACAACAACACCATCTTCCTCATCAACTCCAGCTGCACCACCACCCCAGAAGAAAAGAAGAAACCAACCTGGAACACCAAGCAAGTATCTTAACAATTTTACACATAAAAAAAATTAAAAAAATCTACTCTTCGGTTTATTTCTCATCAATTAAATGAATTGGTTTTTCTCACTTTCTGGTTTCATCTCTGCAAAAGGTTTAATTTTCACACCACCCACCATCACAATTTTTTGTTTTCTTCCAATGGGCAATTCCTGTGTGGGGTGGTGAACCCTAATCAATTCCTAACTTTGGAACATAAATGAGGAATGGAATGTGGAGATTAAATGGCGGTGTGTTTTGGAAACTTTGGCTTTGTCTTCAAGCTTTCAGAAAAATCAATTGCTGGTTTCCTTTTTAATCCTGTGAATTTTCTAAGTATTGGTTGTTTTTGGCTTTATTTAATAAAGTTTTTTTTGATTTATTTATTTTGGTGGTTGGAATGGGAAGAAGAAAATGATGCATGTGTGTGTGTGTGCAGATCCAGATGCTGAGGTGATAGCACTGTCTCCGAAGACTCTAATGGCAACAAACAGGTTTATATGCGAAGTGTGCAATAAAGGGTTTCAAAGGGAGCAAAATCTACAGCTTCACAGAAGAGGACACAATCTGCCATGGAAGCTGAAGCAGAAGAGCAACAAAGAGCCAAAGAGAAAGGTTTATCTGTGTCCTGAGCCCACATGTGTTCATCATGACCCTTCGAGGGCTCTTGGAGACCTCACTGGCATTAAGAAACACTACTCTCGCAAACATGGTGAGAAGAAATGGAAGTGTGACAAATGCTCCAAAAAATATGCTGTTCAATCAGATTGGAAGGCTCACTCCAAAACCTGTGGCACCAGAGAGTATAGATGTGACTGTGGCACCCTCTTCTCCAGGTATATCCACACTAATCCACAACTCAATCATCTTCCAAAATCGACAAATCATTTCCAAAACTAAAGTTTCTTTCACATGGCTTTTTCATTGATGCAACATTCTAGTCATGCAGCAGAGAATTGGGTGATGACAGATTACATGTTAAAATTAAGTACTGGTGTTTGGTTTGATTTAGGCTAGTTTGGTCTGGTTTAAGGCTTATTATTAGATTCTTCAAGTGACTATAGTTGGGAAAATGGCTTAGATGCTTTCTTCTTTTTCTATTTCAGTTTGGCTTCCTTCCAATTCATTCAGATTCTGTCCTCTCTTTCCCTCTCTCGTATGCTTTCCTTTGTCATCTTTCTCTTATATTTGGTACGTTGCCCAAGTGAACTGCAAGGAAACATCCCCCACGTGAATAATCTCTGAAAATCATAAAAAAAGCATTACCAAGAACAGTTTCCGGCACAATAAATTATTATATCATCCCAAACTACCTAATCTCCTTCAACCCACATTTACTTTTTCTTTTATTTTTTAATTTCCATAAAGAGTTTCTGATATAAACAAAACATCCTCTTCTTCCTCTCTTTGATAGACAGAAAACAACATTAAACTCGACAAACTCCATTTCTGTTACCTTGTCTTAAAATTACGGTTGTTTTTGCCGTATTTTTATGGATTTTTTTCAGAGCTTTTTCAAAGTTTTACTCGTGCACTTATCTATATCTATGTTTGGTGAGGAATTAATTTCTCTCTCCTTGCATACATGCATTAGTGTGGGGGTAGGAAATGTTTTCCTTAATTTATTTTCCTATTCACGTGCTGTTTTTTGTGTGTAGAAGAAGGGGGTCCTAGTGCAGTGTGGTGTTGTTAGGGTTTTTGTTCTCTTGTGAATTGGCTAGATGTGTTCAGTACTGTGTTCTCTCTTGCAGGTGCTCCTTTCCATTTCATAACGTCAGGGCCTAACAAACTCTCTCATTTTCTGCTTCCACTTTTTCACTCTTTTCTTTGACATTATTTCATGTTAAACTTGAACAACCTAGTGCTCATGCTTGGTTCAGAACTGCAGTCAAAATAAGTACACTTGAATACATATACAAACCAGTATATATATTTCACAAATTTGGTAGATTTTTGGAATTATTATAAACACTAAACAGATAAGAACCACAGAAAATTATTATATATATTTATATATGTATGTATATATATATATATATATACATATATATGACGTTTTGACACACGTGTCTGTGAATTTATGTATATGTATTCCCAGACACATATGGGAAAAATTTGAACCCGTTTGAACCGAAGCCTTAAATATTTGATCTTGATTGATTGATAACTTGACTTTAGCAAAAGTTATAGACATTCTTCAGTTCCATTCATTTTTGAAAGAGCACATCTTAGTTAAATTTTTGTGTAGTCTTTTAGTCAAGTTTTGGTTAAGTTATTACACCTACATCGTTTCTATCTAAGTTGTCCTTTTCTCAATTTCTACACATTTTCTTAATCACTTGAAGTGTCATTCACATTGTTCTTTTCTTTAACTACTCGTTTCATAAGTACACGCAAAAATTTATCCTCGAGCTCATTATGATTTATTATTGTCCTTTATGTTGACATTTTCCTTTAAGTGATTTTGTTGTCTTTTACTAAGAAGGCCAAGTTCTCCAGCTTCTTGCAATCTGTGACTGTTTTTATAGACAACTTTTTCTCGTGGAAGATTTTTCTCGAGTTGATGATTTCATGATATACTTATTTGTTTATTTCTTAAGATTAAATATAGTAAAACCCTTCTAAATTTCTTCCAGGAGTTCAACTATACATATATAATAAAGTTTAACCAAAATTGCTACAACTGTGATATTTTTAAACAGTTTCTTATTCCAATTTCTATTTATGATAAAAGGAAAGGATGGAGAAACTTAGCTTCTATTGAATTTTCCTCTTCTCTATCTATTTTACCATAAATGAGAGTGTGGAGATAAGTACAAAAAAAGTTGAGTGTGATACAAACATGATTCAAACTCAATTATAACAATTTATTACAAAATGGCAGTTATATGAATACACCGACAATGTATAAAATAATACTTTTACAATGCATAAGGTCATCCGTTTCTGCATTCTCTAGTCAATTATTCATCTTTCTAAAATTTGTTTTATTCAATATACATTTTAATATAATTTTTCGATGTTTTCTATGAACGTCGGAAACCCACTTTATTATTTTCCTTTCAGAATATACATATACCAATTTTCCAAGTGCTACTTCAAATAATAATATATAGTACCAAAAGTTTTAGATTTATTTTGAATATCATATACAGCAAGTCTCATTTTGTTTATTATTTGATTTGAGATATAATACATGCATTATTATTTAGTTTATTTACAAGATATATAAGCGAAATCACAAATGATTAATTGTTTGAGATATACATTGATTGCAGACGTGACAGTTTCATCACTCACAGAGCCTTTTGTGATGCTTTGGCACAAGAAAGTGCAAGAAAGCCACCCAATTTGAGCAGTGCCATTGGCAACCAGCTATTTGGAAACAGTAACAACATGTCCTTAGGCTTATCTCAGAATTTGGGTGCTCAGATTCCTTCAATCCATGACCAAAACTCCCAACCCAGTGACCTATTGCGTTTCTGTGGTGCACCAAGGACTGGTCCATTTGACCACATTCTCCCACCAAACATAGCCTCACCCTTCAGACCCTCCTCACACCAAACCATGCAACTTCAAAACCCTCCATTCTTCATGCCAGAATCAAACCAAAACCAAAACCAAAACCAGAACTACCATGATCACCAACAAGCTTTAATCTCAAACAAGCCTTTTCAAGGAATGATACAACTATCTGACCTCAACAACACCAACACCCCCTGCCTCCAACCTCTTCAACCTTCCTTTTCTATCCAACCGAGGCCACCACACCCCCAACTACTCCGAGGAACACCACTTCAACCCCACAGAAGCCTCAAATTTCTTCACAGAAGGCACCATAATCGGCACCGATCACCAAACAAGCTCCGCCACTGCCCCTTCGCTTTTCAGCACCACTCTCCAAAACACCACCAACTTGTCTCACATGTCAGCAACTGCACTGCTCCAAAAAGCTGCTCAAATGGGTGCTGCAAGTTCCAGCACCAACAACGGTGCCTCCTCTCTTCTAAGAAGCTTGGCATCCAAATCTGATCACAGACCACTCATCAGTGCTGCAAACTACAGCAACATCTTGAACTCCAGCGTCCAAGAGATGATGAACCTTCCCGGCTTCGAAGCATATGATCATGGCATCACCAACAAGGAGCCAAAACTCAACGTTGGAGGCTCTGATAGGCTCACCCGGGATTTTCTTGGAGTTGCACAGCAACAACAACAACAACAACGTGGGTTTAACTTGAGCTCTTTGGAAGCAGAGACAAACAATGCGGCGCCGTCAGGTCAATCTTTCGGTGGTGGAGCAAACTTTCAGTGAACAAGTACAATAAGGTACGTCGAAACATAAAGTTTCTCACCTTTCACAAATTCTTATCGTTCCCTGCATGATTACGCATAAAATGTTATACATATTTATCGTTTTCATTAATCTTTATAAATATATACACTTAAAATTTGAAACAGTGTTTCTTATCATTCTATTTTGACATTCATAAAACATTTTTCTCAAACACCCGTTGTCGACTTCACAATCGCCTACAACTTTTGACTATGTAACATGTGAAAATATACTGAAATCAGTAGATTCCCTTTCCAAAGTGTCTTTCCTTCTCTGAAAATATTCCTTATATATATATATATATATATATATATATATTTATATTTTAACATTTTTTCTGCTTTTTTTTTTTCTTATCTACGTATTCCAATCTACTCCATTTTGGGGTGCAGAGAGAGATTTAAAAGTCTTACTTTACACCTGTTTACCGTTTCTCTCTCTGTTAGTTTTTTTTTTCTTTCTATGGTGGTGGAGTCGTTAGCATAGTCATCATGAAACTGTGAAAGAATAAGTTTGTTTCGAAAAAGAAAATGATGTTTGAGATTTTGAATATTTTGTTTGAGAGAAAGGGGCTGTGTTCTGATCCTGACATGTTGTCTTGCATGGGGTGGACAGCGATGTGGTGCAGAACTTTGTTTCTTCTATTGTCTTCTCCTTTTCATTTGGTTTCATTTTTGGATATTTTAGTATATAGGGTTGGCAGAGTCACGAGTGTCCTTCAACCTAATTGGAAGGGCATGGCTGAACATATCCATGCTCCTATCAACTTTCATGCTATTATTTTTCCCTCTCTCTCTCTCTTCTGTCTCATTTTCTCTCTTTTAATGAGCAAAATCAAAACCATTTAATTATATCAATAAAATAGTAAAAAATAAGATTTTTTTAATTATATTTAATATTTTTCTGCGTCAGTTTATTAAATTAATTATACTGATTAGTTCTGAATTTTAAATTTCAGCAATTTAACTAATTATTTTGTTCATTACTATTTAAATTAATTTATTGAAAAGTGATGTTGTTAAAATGGATTAATGCTATTTTATCAATTAAATGAAGCAGATTTGTCAATTTGGTTTTAGTTTAGTAAATGATGGTTGTATTAGCAAATCATAATTCGAGTATTGACATTTAGCATTAAGTAAGATTACCCCCATGTAGAAGATATGTGTAAAACAAATGATCTCATGACAGAAATTTAAAACGAACTTGGATGTCCTAATTAGGATTAGGTTTAATAGGGTTAAATTAAGTAAGAAGAGAAAAAGCTATAGATAGTTACTACATAGTGAAATTTGCCCCTTAAAATAAAAATATATATTACATATATAATTTTATTATTAGCAAAGATATATTACATATAGTTGCATTAGGCATTATTTTAAAAAATAAATGCATAATGTTAGGGGTTCTTGTCATATAGTTATCTTTCCTTAGGAACTATTTAATGGAAAAAAATATATTTTATGTTTAATTCTATACTTTTTTGAAACTAAGATGTGAAATGTATGTGTGTTTTTGCAACTGACCACATTTTGTTATAAATATTCCTTTTATTCCATTGGAGGGGAAAGAATGGGCAATGAAGAGTACAGATTTATCTCTCCCTCTCTAAATCTAAAGAGGAGGACAAGGACCTTTAGTATCAGTAAATATGTTTTGCTTTTCATGTCTTTTTTGGTTTACACATGTTTCCATATTTAGGTATTTTACATGTTCCAAACATCTACTTATTAAATTATCTTAACAAACCATTTTATTTTTAGATTATTTGTGTTAAAGATTATTTATTTTAGTTATATTTGATCTTATGCAAGTTCATTGAATTAGACCATCTCATATTATTGATATAAACATTGTTCTTAATCAACTTTCGTCATCTCATCTTAATATTACAAGTTGCATGAACTTAAGCAGATTGCTCCAAGTTACTATGTTTTTTGTGGGTGACGTGGGTAAGAAACAAAGCTTTCTTGGTTTTCCTTTTTTCTTGGAACGGTGGAGACTAAAAATTAGGTTATGTGAAGTCTAATATCTTAGTATTTGCTATATATAACAATGTTTTTTTTAGTGTGTGTTTATTATCCGACACTATCCTAAATCTAACAGTTACAGTTTTTGGACTTTGGTTGCAGGAATGTGAGCTTGATCCATTCATAAATGTGCATCTATTTGGATCATCGGGAGCAGCATATTTGGAGTTTCTGTATAGAACGAGCTAGTTTCAAGATTTTCAAACAGTTGAAAATTGACTTCTTCTTCACATCATCGTACTTTGGAAAAGCATAAACAAATTGGTATTAGGATATTTCAGACAAAACTTGTTTCAAAATTTTCATGGTTAACTTAATTAGTAGATTTTTCTATATATTAGACAATGCTTTTGATATGAATAATAGTCATATAGTTATATATATTATTTATAGTTTTAGTATCATCTACTCTTTTAGACAGAAAAAAAGAAGAAAAAATTATTGTTTTAAAGCCTCTCGATTCAGCAAAACTAATCCAGTGATCAGTCTCTTATCTATAAAAACTTGAACATCTAAGTCAACCAATTTGAATTTTTAAAATTTTTAATTTTGTAAAGAATAGTTTTAAAATATATAAATATTTAAATGTTTAACATAACTGTCTCATTTCGCAAAGTTTTGCATTTTTTTTATTTTGCTTAAAATGTTATATAACATTAAGAATATATATTTTATTACTACCTTAGATTATTGAACCTCAAATGTCATTGTTTTTACTTATTATAAAAAGCACAAGGAAAAAAACCAAAACATATAATCAACTTTATGAACAGTTCTCATCGTTTTTAAAATGGTATAACCATTAATAATTAAATAACTTAATTCTTTTCTGTTTTTATAAACCTCCTATAATTCTGCTAGAAAGTAATCGTTCTTAGCCTAATCAAACAAGAAAAAAATAGGCTTAGATTAGCTTATTATATGGAACAATGGAAGGAAGAAATTATTATTAAAATGAAAACAAATGTATTCAATATTGCATGATGGCTGTTTTTTCTTTCCTATTTTTCTATTCGAAATTAAAACCTCGAGTTTTGTTTTTCAGAATTTTATTTGGTACATATTTTAGTAGTTTAATTATTCGGAATTCAATAATTGAAGGCAGACATACAAAATGTATGCAAGAATAGAATAGCATATTCAAAGACAAAGTTCTTAAATAAATAATATAAATCAAAAAGTTGTCCAATGCAAACGGAAAGTACAAAATAAAGAATATATGTATGCATAGTTTCGTATTAAATCTCTATTAAAAGATTCTTTCGGATTTTAAATGTGGATATATGATACATATACTAACCTAACTCATGGAGATTAGGCCGTCTATTAATATATAAATTTTATACTTGAGTTCTATTGTTTCTTTTTGTCTTGTATATAATAAATTTGTTTATAACTACTATATATACCACATTTGTGAATCATTTGGCAAAGTTTTGGTGAAAACTTGTTACTTGCTTTATTGTGGGTTATCTATTAACAATATTTTCTTACTTTATTCAACTCCTTACGTAAAGCTACAAAGTTTTCTTTTATGAAATTTTCTTTGCCTCTCATTTATGCCGAGCATCTAGCTTTTCAGTTAGAAAAAATAGAATCTAGAAAACCATTCTAACAATGTATTATTTGCCACGGAAGATATATGAATGGTGTTAGGTTATATTTCAAATCATTTCTACTTATAGATCTAAAAATATTCATGCATGCACCCAAAATCTACCTACACTCAGAATGGATAAAAGAACAGCAATTGTGGAAACGTAATTGATAGGATATTATATGTTGGAAATTTTATATTATTATAGATGAGATCAATTATAATATATATATATATATATATATATATATTATATATATATATATATATATATATATATATATATATATATATATATAATTTATATATATTGATAGGATTGTGGAAACGTAATTTTTTATTGAATAGAGAGAAACCATGTATTTGGACAAGAAGATAAAGAGGAATGATGGGTTGAGGATATATAGTCAAACAATGAGAATAAATAAGGCCATTCTAGGAAAAAGGGTAAGAAGATACTCTTCAAAGTCATCATAAAAAATAAACTTTTAAGACTAATTTTGTTTTATGAAATCACTTTGTAAATTATAGTATTTATATCTACTTATATATATATATATATATATATATATTATAATTTATAATTTAATTACTGCCTATGTTAATAAGAAAGTAGTAAACATTAAAAGATTGGTGAAATAAAAGGAGGGAAATATGCATGTGATAATAGTCCCAGGGGTATCATGGCTTCCTGGCCCATCATAGAGAACCTTTGGATTTTACGACAAAAACATGGTTATATTATACTACTGCAACCACCACAATTTTCACTTATCCAACCTTACATGTTATAAAGCAAAATTGAGAATATAATACCATAATCACAAAAAAGAGAAATTGAGAAGTGAATAGAAAATCATTAACTCAATTCAAGCGACTATCAATTAAATCAAAAACACAAATAAGTTGAAAAATTACTATTAAAGTTGTTTATTTATATCTCATCGCTACCGGTTGATTTCCTTTCTAAGCCCTCATTTTTGCAGTAGGAAATAGGATACGGTTTAGGAAACTAAATTTTATATTAGATAAAGATATCAAAGTTACATCATATATAAAATATATTTTTTTATGTTGGACTAAAGTATATATATACTAAAAATATAAAAAAATATTACAAATATATAAATAATTAACTTCTGAATATATAATAATTTTTTTGTTGACAAAATGTGAATTGTTAGATTTATTACTAGAGAGAGTTTATCTTATAATTTTTTTTATCTCCCTTCAAACTAACTTTATAAAATTTAAATATGGTAAATTTTTTCATTCTGACGCTAAAATAAAAAAAATAATAACTACAAATAAATAATATTCGGTATAATAAATTCTTGATTTTTAACATTAATTTAACTTTTGGTTTGTAAGTTGACATTAATTTAATTATTTTTTATATTTATTTAAATCAAGCAAACTTCTTGATCATTGACATCTCCTAGACTATCATTCTTGGTATCGTGACTTATAGATATGAGACTTTTTTCATTATGGAATTTATGTCTAGGAGGACACTCATGTTTCTTGTAGCAAACTTCAATGGTATGGTCAGTTTTGTCACAATGGGAATAAACCTTTTTTCGAATGGGATTCTTGTTGGCCTGAAATTCATGTTTCTTGAAGCAAAACCGATTCGTTGTGATCATTCTTGCCACAATAGGAACATATGACAATACCCACAACAACAACATATTTAATTTTCCAACCCATTGAGAAAATTATTGCTTATAACTTATCTTTCTTGTTGTACAACATAGGGAAAAAATTTCGGAAATGGGAGGCACATGATCCATTAATAGAACATGAGACTGAATGTTATCGTATTGTTTATTCAATCCGTGAAGAAACTGTAGGATCCTACTCATGCTTTCTTTGAACAATTGTTGAAATTAGTTTGCAAGAACACTTGATTTCATATGAACATGTTGGCTTAGGATGAAAGTTGTCAAACTCATCCCATATTATACAAAGCTTGGTAAAATACTCAGTCACGGTTCTATCTACATGTTTTAGAGAAGCGACTTCATTTTGTAACTCATAGATGCGTAGGAGAAGCTCCTTGGAAGAATCTTGATTTCAAGTCCTCTCATATGGCCTAGGCGATATCCATCTAGGAGGATGTTGCGACGTATGTTAGGAGAAACAGAATGCATGAGCCAGAAGACCACTATGTTGTTGCATCTTGTCCAAGCATGGTAGGAATCAACTTCCTTTTGTGGCTGAATAGTAGTACCATCAATAAACTGAACCTTGTTCTTGGCGCTCAAGGTTGTGTACATGGATTTACTCCATGCATAGTAGTTGTTAGATTCAAGAAGAGGGGGAAACAAGAGAGACCATAGGGCTTTTGCTAGGATGGAGGTACAAGAGGCTAGAAGAATGATTATGTTCTCCGTCATCGTGCAAGATCATGTAAAATAATAAACAAAGGAAGAAAAAAGAAAAAGAAAGAAGAGAGAAGAAAAAAAGGTCAGAGGTGCAAAAGTGCTCTTCCAAATAAGAGCTCTAATATCATCATAGAAAAACTGCAATGAGGGCTCTTTATAGATTGTGTTCGTGCAGTATGTAATCTGTGTGTAGGTTTCTGTGCATCGTGACAAAGTAGAAAAACAATAACATACCTACAAAACAGAGGAAAAAGAAAAAGAGACTTGAGAGCTTTTTTGAATTATTATTATTTGAATGAAAAAACGTATAAAGGAAAGTGTTGAATATAAATTAAAATATATTACCAATTGATAGCAAAAAAAAAACCGTCTAGTCATATAAAAATTCTTAAATTCAATTAAAGTAAATTTTCAATTAACCTAGATAAATATAAAAAATAATAATACATCTAATAGAAAACAAACGTAATATATATATATATATATATATATATATATATATATATATATATATATATATTATATTATTGTGTAACGATTCCACGGTGGATAACGTTGCAATAAGAAAATACTTGGACTAAGAGAAAAGGTTTCACGTGAAAAACAAGACTTCACATGAAAACAATGTAATTCCACACTTCTTCCCCACTTATCCTGCGAATCCCTTCTCTCTTTCTTTCGTGCTCTAATCCTTGAAAGGGAATGCAACAAATCCAGTTCATATTGGTTCTCTCAATCCCTTAATACACTTTGAAAGGAACACAATAGATTTTTCTAAATTATATTGTGGACTAGGGGTTTTTCCATTGAAAAGGAACCCAAAAGAAAGAGAAAGAATTTGAATAAAACTTTGAAGAATTCTACAAGAATCTTAAGCGCAATAACAAATTTGGAAAAGAATAGATTTCACTAAATTTTGTTAACATCCTATTAGATATTATAAAATATTGTCCAGTTATTATTTTATTTGTTTTGTACAAGATATTTATCTCCCTAAGAAACCATACAAAAAATTATTTAATTTTTGAGTTTCTTTTCCTCTCAACCTTCCACTGAAAACCTATATAAGTTACCTCGATCAATCCCTAGAAGTAGTGAATAGCCGTAGGAGAATGTCCTAGAGTGGTGAAACCCTTTTGTTTAACACTGAATGAATTATTCGAGAATATCCAAAAATAAAAAGGGTGAAAGAAAAGGAAAAAACCTAGTAAACTATTTTAAAGGCGAGGTAACATTACTGTAGTTTTCTTGGTCACGGACTAAATGATTCCCATATGAGGTATCAGATGGCATCACATGCGACAAAAGTGTCACATAATGCTTACCTATAATTGCTCTAACGAACATTGCAGGCTACTTTTTCTGCAGGATACAGTACGGTCAGCCAGCACCCTCATTAACTTCCTAAAAATCATTCAGAACTTGAATAAATGATGTGAAAGCTAACCCTTACGACTAAGGAAGTACGCTACAGTGCATGCATCATGCAAGTTGCAAAAAGAGAGAGAGTATCAATTTCAAAGGTAGTCAACTTGGTGAAGAATGTTTATATGAAAAAATGCTACTGTCTGGTGAGCGTGAGTCCTTGTTAAGCAAAGGAATGTCAACACAATTAATAGCTCAAATTAATGTCATGCTTAGTCTTTTTCTATGGCAGGTCTTAGGTTGTCAAGAATATAAAAAAACTTGTTAATTGGCTATGTTTTGAAGGTTTTGAAACCCTTTTAATCAGTCAATATAATAGTTAAAATGAAATAAAATCTGCAGCTAGCATTTGTCGCTTCTCTTGGAATATAGCCAACATGTGAAGATTCTCAGAAAGTGAGAGCCAGCTTCCTCGTTTGGTGCGTATTGTACAGAGCCTGGTCTTTACAACGTGCTTTTACTGTTAGTAACTAGTTTAATTTACCTCAGGGTCGTAAAATTCAATGCAACAGTAAATTTATTAGATATCTATCACTGTCAAAGGGAATGAAATTTCCACAGTGAAAGTGAGTGAAAGGGGAAAAGGGACCCACATATGTTTCAAGAAAAATACATGGATATAGCATACTTTAGAAACGAAACCCTAACTTAGCAATTGCCACTGGAACTTTCTTCAAAAGGGAAAACTTAAGAACTCCAACATATATCTAAAACAATAAACATTTTTTCTGCCTAACAAATTGTGTTTTTTTTTTTGAGTGTGCATTCGGAATACTTCTTGTTGACGGGAAGAAACTAATCCCTTTGAAGGTTTTTCTCACCAACTTTTTAGAGTGTTGAGGCTCCGAAATGTTGGTTTGCTTGTGCTGATTCCAATTTAGGATCCAAGGGGCTCATAGTTCCCATGGAGTGTTGTTGCTCTCGTGAAAATCCACCACTGTTCATGTTTCTGACCATTCCTCCAACCCCCAAAAAGTCCAAGGTCAACTTATCAGACCCTCCAAAGCACAAACCAAGGTTTTGTGACATCTTCTTAGGCTCCTCCGAAACGTTGTGAAACTGGCCAAGGTTGTTTTCATTCCCTTTCACGTTGCCAAACATGGAAGCGTTTCCATTGGCAAAGGAGTTCATCAATCCGCGCAGATGGTTACTGTGCTCACTCTCCATCCTTGACCTTATACCTAATTCTTCCGTTCCTCTCAGAAGAGAGCAGGGACCATTAGTGGTGGTGGTTGAACCCATTTGAGCTGCTTTCTGAAGCAATGCAGTGGCTGACATGTGAGGGGACATGCTATCTTGTTGCAAAGAAGAATTACCAAAGACTGAAGACAAGCCTGAACCAACTTGGTTACTTACAGGGCTACTAGAATTATAGAGTGTTGTTGTTCCTTGGTCATTGCCTCCACTTATGTTGCTGAATTGGTCGTTGATTATGCTGCCACTGGTATTGGTATTAGGAAAGAAGCTGAGGTTGAAGAGATTGGCGTTGTTAGCTGAAGCAGATAATGATGAGGCAGAGGTGGGGTTGTTGGTGGTGGTTCCTTGAAGATCAGGGAGTTGCATAAGACCGTGGAGTTGCTTGGTTGAGAATAAGGGTCCTTGTTGCTGAGACTGATGAAGGTCTTGAAATGCTTGGTTTGGGTCAGTCATGAAGAATGATGAATGGGATGGTGACTGCACTCCAAATGAAGAGGAGTGGTGCAGATTAGGAGAGATTAAGTGCTCAAACTTTTGTGCACTTCCAAGGCTCAATAAGCTGTTAGCAGAAGCTGCTTGGTTCTGCAGTTGGGCCCCTAGGCCTAGGCTCATGTGGTTTGTGCCATACAGATGATGAGCTCCCAAAGGGTTCAGGTTTGAAGGGTGTCTTGCATTCTCATGTGCTAAAGCATCACAAAAGGCCCTATGAGTGATAAAACTGTCACGCCTGCAACAAGTTAATAACATGTTATTGAATTGAAGAACACAAATGATGTTTTATATACACATAAGTAGCACTAGGGAAACAATCCAAACTAAATTTCTCCAACTATACATCTTGATTCATGACCTATCTTATTGCAAGTATATTATAGGTTAAAGGGTTAGAAGAGAACAATTAATATATACAACCCACCTTAAGAACAATTCACATGATTGGACTTAAGAACAAGAAGAGAAATTTCTATTTAATTACCAATGCAGCCACAACCAGTCACATAAACAATTTCACACTTGCCAAAAATGAAATATAAAATAGGAAAGTAAGATCTTTAATTTTGTGGTAATGAAAAACAGTCGTTACACATAGTCAATGAAAAGCATGAAATAGAAAATTAAGTATTGAATTTGGAAAATAATATTTTTTGTTGAAATTGGATCTTCTGGTTTGAAATTAATAGAAGTATGACAGGAAGAGAGAGCTAGGGCCCAGAGGATTATGCCAAAATGTGATACACACCAACAACTCCTTATCGAACTACCACTTTGAGTCCTCTCTTTGATCACTGAGAAGAAAGAATTATTTACACATTAGATGAAAGTCAATTATAATAAACTCAGCATGGGTCCAGCCTCAATAAATGCAAACTGCCCCATGAGTTGTCCATTTTCTAGCCTGAGAAAAATTCTTGTGAAAACGATCGTACCAGCAAAAGAGTAGCTAAATTCTCGGAAATTCTCAGTGAGAGAAAAAACATGAAACTATGTATGAAAAATTAATGCAGAGGGTTCAATTTGTTGCAGAAATGAATTCAAGAAACAAAGGGCGAGTGTGACAATAAATAAGAGCATGAATGAACTGTACCATGGGAAGAAAAACTGTACCTGATGAAGCATATTTGAAAGCACGTACACGTATATGAATTATATAAGTATCCAAGACGAAACAAAACAAAACAATGCAACTCCAAGTCATGTGAGAACAAACCCAGTATCACTGTGCCTGAGCCTGTGCCCCCTCTTACATTGTTGCTTATAACTACACGTGAATGGGAATAAGGATAAGGAGCGTTGTTCCCGAGAAACAAAGTTGAGCTTTGCCTTGTTTTTTCTTCTAAAACATTTCAAATTTTTCAAACACTTTTCTATACTGTGCTCACGTGCGAGCAGTCTTCTGCCTCTTCCACGTCCCTCCACTAACACCCACACATAAACTAACACAACAAAAAGTAGAACGGTCTTGCTCAATTTTACGTTTTAAAAACATTGCAAAAACACATTTCTTTTATTTTTACATTCACCACAGTTTACAGTTTACATCAGAACAGCATTTGTTAGAGAAATTTCCTTTCAGCTTTTATTATTTTCGCAACCCTTTTTCTTATCATGAAATTTAACTGTCCTCAAAAGATTTTCTTGCGTAGAGCTCTGATACTCAGTTTGCATTACACCCTTTTCACACCTGGACTATCAGATTTGAAAGATAACAATGGGAGATGAGATGTAATAATTAATTAAGAGAAAAGGCAGAGACAAAACAAAAGAGTACATAGAATAATAGAAAATGAATATGAAAAAACTAATTGTTTTCCTCGGTACCAAGAAAACATTTTTTTTTCTTTCCTTTACATTATAACTTACCCAAATCTACTAGTCCAATAGTATCCATAAGAAGCTGATTTTTCTTAGAAGAGTTAGGTGAAAAGGGTGTATGTAATGTATGATACATGTCCGTTTATCTTTTTCCCTGTCAAATTGCGGTTAGAATGGCTTTAACTGAAAAGTTGTTTTGTATGATGATGTTTTAGCTACACCAAACATTCAATATTAGAAGCAAAGGTAATTTTGGATTGGTGTGGATATACCTGGAGAAGAGGGTGCCACAGTCACATCTATACTCTCTGGTGCCACAGGTTTTGGAGTGAGCCTTCCAATCTGATTGAACAGCATATTTTTTGGAGCATTTGTCACACTTCCATTTCTTCTCACCGTGTTTGCGAGAGTAGTGTTTCTTAATGCCAGTGAGGTCTCCAAGAGCCCTCGAAGGGTCATGATGAACACATGTGGGCTCAGGACACAGATAAACCTTTCTCTTTGGCTCTTTGTTGCTCTTCTGCTTCAGCTTCCATGGCAGATTGTGTCCTCTTCTGTGAAGCTGTAGATTTTGCTCCCTTTGAAACCCTTTATTGCACACTTCGCATATAAACCTGTTTGTTGCCATTAGAGTCTTCGGAGACAGTGCTATCACCTCGGCATCTGGATCTGCACACACACACACACATACATCATTTTCTTCTTCCCATTCCAACCACCAAAATAAATAAATCAAAAAAAACTTCATTAAATAAAGCCAACTTAGAAAATTCAAGAAAAACTTTATTGAATAAAGCCAAACAACTAATAGTTAGAAAATTTAATGCTTCAAGTATACATACTGAGAGTGAAAAGCCAAGATTTAAAAAATTTTAATGTAGAGATAAGCATAGAAGAAATTAAGAATCATTGCCATTGTAATCAGCCTTTACTGAGTTAAAGAAACTCCTAGTCCTATATGTAATAGCAGGATTTAGGGTTTCCTTGACATGATTGTTTGTCAGGAGAGAAAAAGAAAATCTAGAAACAAAATCAGACAGAAGGGGTATTTAACATGAACATGGAAATGCTTTTTTAAGTAATAATGGAATCTAATGAAGAATGCATAGAGCTACTTGCATGGTGTTCCTGGTTGATTCCTTCTTTTCTTCTGAGGCATTGTGGTTGGAGTGGTAGTAGTAGAAGTAGTAGTAGTAGTAGTAGATGAGGAAGCAGCCGTGGAGGATTGGTGCTGTTGTGAAACCTGAGTTTGATTTTCTTGTCTGATTCCCAAAAAGGGTGTGGATGAGGAACCAGAAGCCATGTTGTTTTCCAAAGATGAGAGCAAATCTGGAAGTTCTCAAAGAAAAGTAAAAAACTTGTCTGTTGGAAATAATATAAGCAGAATAGAAGAAGAAGAAGGGAAACAAAAGACATATGAATAAAAAAGGAGAAAGAACAAGGACCTGAGTGAGGCTATATATGTATGTTTGATTTTTGTTGTCTGTTGAAAAAGGTTTCAGATTAAACCCAGAAAACACCAAGAAGAATTTTATCAAAAAGAGACAGCAAGAATTCTGAGAGGAAGAGAGGAAGAAAACAACATCACTCTGAAAACCTACTCATATCTCTATTTTTTCACTCTATCTCTCTCTAGCTAGCTAGCTATTGTTTTGTTATGCATAAAATTTTGGTTCTTGAGTAACTGGCTGCTTCTTCTTGTTCTTCTTCTTCCCTTATTTCTCAATCATTTGATGCGTTCTACATAAATAATAGTAAGCATACTTGTCCACCCCATACGCATACCCATATCTCATTTTTTTCTCTCTCTCTTTCTCTCTTTTGTCCGTTTGTTTGGCTTATACATTTTCCTGATATCCTTGTTAAGTGTGCATTCTGTGAGGGGAAATAATTTAGTGTAATGAAGTAGCAAAACGAAAAATGGAGGGTAATTTATGTCCCTATTATGCAGCCCTTACACAGCACAGTCTAGTGTGTCCCTTAGCAGAGGATGGTTTGGGGCCACCGACCCTTAGGCCTTACGGTCTCCTTATCTCTCTCTTCTTCTTTCGTTTCTTATTGCCAACAAACACAACTTGTTCTTTCCTCCTTTCCTTTCCTACACGCCAATTCTCAATTATTATTATTCTCATTATCCTTAAATCTATTGAAAATAAGATATTTTCACATCTATATTCTTCAAATCTTTTATCATCAAATTTCAAGACTAATTCCACGTTACCAAACTCAGTAAGTAATGTCAGGTTTCACTTCACTTATTATATGTACTGTGTTTATTACCCCCATGACATGTGAAAAACTTATTATAGGTCAGATAAATTTAATTTAATTGTTTTTATTCAGTCTACGATATTAAAATAATAAGATTTTGTCGGGCTTTCAGTGAATGTTTATCAAAGGAGTAATATAAAAAAAAAAAGTAGCAAAGTATTACAAAAGTTTTTTTTTATTTGTCTCCACAATTAAGTGAATGAGATGTTAGGTAATTGTAAATGTCAATTCACATTAAATTTTGTATTCACTTTTATTTATATTTTCGTTCTTATTTATAAGTATTATCTTGAAAAATATTATTTTCTCATTATATAAATTTAAATTTAAGTATATCTGATAAACCCAATTCCATAAAATAAGACTTGTGTTTATTTATATTTCAAATTGGTGAAATTATGGTACCACAACCCCAGCTAAATCAATCACACATTTATCTAAAATTCTATTTTAAAACAGAATAGGAAGTTTTCATATAATTATGTATTTAAAATATAGATAATGACATCTTTTGTAATAATTTGTTTAAATTAACTTACTGATAATATATATATATATATATATATATATATATATATATATATAATTTTATGTATTTAAACCTTCAGACTGTATAACTGTGTTGATTTAATATTACAAAAATTTGTATAATTTTATTAATTCGGTTCTGATACGTGCATGATGATGCAAACAAATAATAATCATCTCCATATTTAGAATCCAAATTTAAAATTCATAATTAGGTTGAACATGTGGTGATGTCTTCTCACCATTTAATTGTATATAAATCTAATTATATTACCTCAACTGTTATCATGAGTATGAGTATAATTTCTTATTTATCAACAATAGTTGTAAGTATATTTAGTAAGTACAAATTTATAACTTGCTTTATTGACTTCAAAGTCTGTTTCAATTATGTTAGTCATTTTGGATAAATAAATTTATTTTAACAGTATATAGCATATTGTATTCAAGGTTTGACTAATATTTTATTTTCTAATTTTATTATTATTTTTATTTATTTTTAAAAATATTTATTAAATTTTGTTTTTACCTTTTTATTTTAATTATCGTTTTTATTGTTTATTTCATTATTTTAAGGTATTATGACGATACTAATAATAACAATGGTATCTAAAATATTGAAAGAGTTAGATTGTCCTTAAATGTATGTTATGTTATTGTGTGGATAAAAATATGTGAGGTCTAGCAAAATGTATATTATATTTATTTTATTTTCGACTTAACTGAGATGTTTTAACTTAAATTACAAGTTAAACTTAAATAAAAAAATTTAAGCCTATATTTCTATATTTGTCCTTACAAATAAATTAGCATATCACAACTTAATATATTAAATATTAAATTAACATCCACAACATTCTATAAAACATATAATCATA
This sequence comes from Vigna umbellata, assembly GCF_029865625.1. Classification (NCBI taxonomy): domain Eukaryota; kingdom Viridiplantae; phylum Streptophyta; class Magnoliopsida; order Fabales; family Fabaceae; genus Vigna; species Vigna umbellata. The sequence continues at coordinate 47,614,983 of NC_142167.1, read as the reverse complement.
CAATAATTGACTCTAAACTCAATTATCCGAATACGATACTTTGATATAGACGTTAAGGAAGGTGTGCACCTATAGTAATATTCCGAAAAGTTATATACAAGGGTAACGACCTACTACATATGAGGTTAATCTTCCACTCCTAAGACTCAAAAAGTCAAGGGTAAAGATCTCATGAGTTGAATGATTGGTAGAATATCAGATACCTCCTTTCAGAAATCTCACTGTCAAGCATTTTCACCGCAACTTACTTAAATATAGAATATCACCTTGTGATTCTTCTCACAACACATATCTTTCATTCTCACAACATAACTCTACCATTCCAAAAGCATTAATAAATATAAAAATATATGCGCACCTTAAACCAATTCAAACAATACATCCATAAAAAAGCTTTTAAAATGAAATGACAAACTAGAATAATGTCAACGCCAGGTTTAGGTACCCAACGGTCTTTGATCTTCGGATAGATGAGTATATGATTAATATTTCTATAGAGATGACAGAGGAATATTAAGGAAAAGAGTTTTAGAGATAAAATTTTGTAGATAATGAAACTCCTTAATAGAAAATTCTATTTATACTATTGATATTTTTGAATTAAAATAATGGAGTATCATTATTTAAAACACTTTATTACATCTAATACTCTATTTTTGAGGGTCTTGCAATTATCGATATATTAAAATAAATTATATCTATTTATCATACTTAAAAGTAAAAAGATATAAAAAATATTATTTAATAATCTAATTTTATTAATAATTTTTACTTGTGGTACAAATTAAACTAAAAATTTAAAAATTTAAAAAAATTAATTGTCAAATATATATATATTTTTATATATATATATATATATATATATGTGTGTGTGTGTAATATTCGAAAAACATCTTGTTTCATGTTTTAAGAATAATATCAAAACTATTAACAAAAGAATTGTTCAATTTATGCTTTATGAGCTGTTTTGTACAGTTGTAAATAATGAATTTAATTTATTTACACTATCAAAGTTATAGCCTATTTTATGTTGTAGGGATTTATTTCTAATTGTTTATAAGAAAATATATTAACTAGCTAATCCATTCAAACATAATTTGATAACAAAAGCTGTTAAGAAACTTATATATAGAAATGACTGTCATACATTAATTGTTGTATATGTTTAACGATTTTTCTGAAAATAAATTACTCAAAATAATAGATTGAGACTATAGTATGTGTCACTATAGTTTTACTCATATAATTACATTCATCATTATATTATTGATTTATACAAATATCTAACTTTAGGAAAGTAAAGTTTTGAATAATATTTTTTAGTGAAAAAACACGGAGAATGTAAAGATTTAAAAAATAATATTTTAGAATTGATAGTACTTTAAAAATAGTAAAACTCGATTATTTTAATATTAAAATGTCTTAATATAAATAGTTTTGTTATAAATGAGTTTTACTATTTTAAAGTATGTAATCCTTTTAGAAATCATTTTTCTAGAGTTCTTTAATTTTTTTTCTAAGAGTTCTTCATCTTTGTTTAGTCTAATTGAAGAACTAAGACCATAAGATTGATTATCGCGACAAGCTCTTCAATTTGGAAGGATCAATTTCTCGGTTCGTATAAGTTAGTTTTCTACCACTTTTTTTTTGTCCAATATGTTTTGTCTTCACATACAATACTTCTTTTGGTTGCATGTGTCATTTAAATCATCAACATGATACTCTACTTATCAATGATAATAACATTATGTCCTAATTATTTTTGTAATATTTTTATATGAAGATAAAGCATCATGTGGAGTTAGAGGAGTGCTTTTCCTATCTTAAAGTTGTTTGAATCATTTTGTCAGGTAAGAGAAGTTGGTTTGTTGTTGTGATTATGTCTATATGTTGATATTTGCATTACATGTGGATAGTGTGACAAATCTTATGTATAATCTCTTGTTGAATTTGTGTTAATCATTGTAAAAATGTTAAATTATGTTGAATAAGTGTTGTGGTATGTGTTTCTGAATATGATGAACTATGATTTGATATGGAAATTGAGTGAGAGGATTCTAAATTGAGAAATTGACTTGATTGGTATCAATTAAAGATTGGTTTATATTTGTTTGAGCTAAAAAAAGGAGTAGAGGTACTAATTAGAGTCAATTGAACAAGTTAGATTTTTCCACATTCAGTTCTAGTTTCTGTCATGGCATTAGGGCGACATAAGAGGGTGTATGGCAAAAGTTAAAATTTCAAGGTTTAGGGCATTTTTTATTCTAAGGCCCTTGGCACAAGATGGTGATGTTGAACACAACTTTAATGATGGCTCCCTAACTTGGTTCTCGCTGAGTGAGCTTGTGCTCTACTGGATGAAACCAAAATTAGTGAGCTCATAGACTTGGTGTCGTTGGGTATCACGTTATGTTGTTGGGCGCCAGTATTAAATTCATCCAAAGGTGTTACCAAGGGTTCTGTCAATTGGCACCACTTTTCCTCAATGGACACCAAGTCCTTGTATGCTAGTGTTGGGCACACATTTGATACTATTGGGTGCCATTTGTTCTGCACCAAAAAGTGATTGTTTTCTTTGATTTTATGATACTAATTGTGATATTAATACTGTATTTCATTTGTAAAGTGAAACAAAGACATGAATGGAGGAATTATAAGGCATTTCTATGTTGGAAATCTCATTGAATGTCTGTTTTCAGAGGGTGTGGCTTGAGATAAAGACTACTTAGTCATCCTTAACTATACTAATCATTCATAGTCATGTAGAGGAGAATTATTATTAGGTGGTAAAAGTAACAAGAGATCCTATCATAAGGACGATCTCAAGGTTCTTATGACCGTGACATGGACTAACCTTGTGAGTGTTAGCTTAAGTAGAACAACTCAGGTAGAGCATTATTTTATCACCATAAGTGCATGTCTTCACTAATCTAATTCAAGGGCATGTATCCAGATAGATTAAGTTCTATAAGAGTTTTGGTTGTATGTATGTGTATGTGATCATTGAATGAATCATGTATATTATCTCTTTTTCCAACTAGTTGACCTTGTTCTGTGTTTTTGTGGTAGTTGTGTTGTCTTCTTCTTTTTGGAAGAATCATCTTATTAGTTTGAACAGATACAAAAATATATATAAAGATACTTCTTTTGATGAATGAGTGAGTTATTTAAGTAATTGAGTGATATTAAATCATGTTAGATTTAATATTATAATAGAATCATAGTTTAATAGATTTAGAATGTATATGAATAATATTATTATAATCTTATTTTCTAAGATTACAATATACTATATAAATTGAATTATTTATTTTTTTAATATTCATAAAGAAATGTTTTATTTTAATAAGATTACCGTATTAAAATGGGATCCTAGAGTTATGTACATTATTACACAGAAGATAATAATCATATCTCTTATTCAACAATCTCATCTCATTTTCATCATTTTATATGTGTCTTTGTCAGTAACCATCCAAATTTTTCACTGAAAAAGTTGTCGGTAAAGCATTTCTTTGTGATTGAAAAATACAAAAACTTTTCAATGAAAACTCGTGACTAAAAGGCTGATTTTCTGCTCATTGACTCCATTTTTTCAGGACCTTGATTTATACGACTAAACTCTCACCATAGACATCAATAATTTTCATATTTCTTTCCTTACAACTTTTGTTAGAAATTTTGTTAATTTTAAAAATATATACAACAAAAAATTTATTTAACATTATTAAAAACATATTGTATTGCTAAGATTTTGATTAAAAGAATAAATTTTACATGAGAAATAAATATATAATGAAATAGTTTAAGTAATAAATAAATTTCATAAAATATTACTCATAATTATTAAATAATTTGTTACCAATAAAGATTATTTACATTGTTAATATCCACTTATATAGAATATAAAGTGAGTATAATTAATAAACTTCAAAAAAATAAAGGCATAAGAAAATAGTAATTAACATATATACCTTTGAAAATTGAAAATAACTTTTTTTTTTATATAGAGAATCATATATAATATCTGTTGTATAGTGTTTTTCATTAGAAGTTTCTTAACTTCTGAATATGATTAATAATTTTCTTATTCCATATATAATATAATATAAGATTATAAAATAGTTTACAATAAAATAAAGATAAGAAAAAATTATTTATTTTATCATATAAATATAAGAAAATTTTATCTGGAGGTAGATAGTATGAAAGAATGGAAAAAATATTATCACTGGAAAAACGTGTTTCTTATTGGTAGCATATTTATAATGTGATGTTTGTTAATTGACATCAATCCTTTGGAAGTAACATAGTTGAAAACGCTTCTTGACCTAATGAAAAAGGCTTCATCCAAGCATAAACATATTAAGTAATTCAATGATAAATTATTATACATTAATTTATTATTTTATACTAATATAATAATATTTAATGATTAATAATATAATATATTTTACTTTCTTACAATATATAAAAGTTAAGCTATATGTACACAACTTCCGTAATATTCATAAAGTTTACACTTCTTAGCTAAGTAATTATAGCCAAAAATATTATATACTATTATACATATACATTCAAACTAAAAGCACCTATGCATAAGGTATCTAAGTTTCAAGTGGTTTTTCTACTATGCAATTAATCAAATATATATTGAGTATGTTTGTTTATTAAAAAATTATTATTAAAAATATTTTTCTTTACTATAGTTAATTAAGTTTTAAATTCCTAGTAAATTTGAAAAGTTTCAATTGAATTCTTATTAAATTTTATAGTTTAAGTAGTTAAAATTTTAAATTTTTTAATTAAATATTTATAATTTATATTTTTATATTAATTATATATATAACCTGACAATTAGCTTGTACTGTTTAAATGTAGTCGCATAATATTTTATTATCAGAGATCATGACTGTCAGAAATCCTTTAAAAAAATTATATTTAATGGAAATTATTTTTAAACTTACTTAAAATTATAAATTTATTAAATTATAAAATTATACAAAAAGAAACTTATAAAAAACGTTATGAGATTATAACCAGTGGGGAGCTTGGGAGGCTTGCCTCTCCCAAAATAATTTCACTTCCTCATTAGTATATTAGAGTATTTGAAAAAATTGAAAAAATTGAAAAAATTATATTTGATATTAGAAGTAGTTAGAATATTTGTTTACCAGGAGTAGTTAAACTCAGACTAGTCGTGTTGACTAGGTGAATTAGGAGTAGTGTAAATACTCTTTGTATACTTGGAAAGATAAAACTTATATGTAATATTCTTAAAGATTAATAGAACCTCTCAAGAGTTCTTAAGAAAGAATTGAAAGTAGTTTAGATTAAGTGAACCAATATAAAATCTGTGTGGTACTACTTTACTTATTACAATGTTTTCCTATATACATCCTTTATAAAAACTAGCGTCTAACCATTTTATTTGAATTATATATATTTTATAAATCCATGTGAAAAAGTTTTAAACATTATTTATCCCCTCCCTATAGTGTTTTTATGTGATTTTAGAAAAAAATATTAATAGAATTATTTTTAATTTGATTTTATACATTTCCATCTATTTATATATATTGTATGATATTGCAAATAAAGAGTTTGACTAAGCACATAAAGAACTCAAACTACTCAACAAGTTATCCAAAGAGCTTAGCTAGATGCTTAAAGAACTAAAATAACTTGAATAGACATATAGAGAGCTCAACAAAGTATATGGAGAAGTTAGATAACTCGATAAAACATCTCTAGAGCTCGATAAGGTGCATCAAGAAGTAAAATAACTCGGTGGGAAGTTCGATAAGCTCGGTAAGGTGCATAGAGAACTCAGATAACTCGGTTTGACTTGCCAAGATCTCTAAATGTCTGGTTGAGCTATTTGACTTCTCCATGCACTTTATCGAGCTCTTTGATGTCCTGTCGAGCTATTTAAGTTCTTCATACACTTAGTCAAACTATCTAAATGTCTTGTCAAGCTACTTGAGTTTTTCAAGCACATTATCGAGCTTTCTATATGTCTTGTTGAGCGACCATACTTTTAGTCAATCTCTCCGGATATCTTGTAATCTATACATAAACCTACATACATTTAAGGGTTATTTCTTCATGCCTCTATGTTCAAATATTTTTTATATATATTTTAACATTTTCAAAGTGACAATAGATCTATCTCTAAAACAGGATATTAATGAATTATCCAGAGAAAAGGAAACTAATACCCTCGATGATTTCTTATTAAAATATAAAAGAACAATGAGTTAATTTTTCTGAAAGCTATAACGTAAAGTTCAAAAATAGAAAAAACGGGATAGTTTATGTATTTTCAGATGCTGTAATATAATATTTTATGAAATTAAGTACATAACTCTCTCATGTACGAAAAGAAAATGACCTCCAACCAAATTTTTATTCGAAATTCAGTCCTTTTCTAAATAACCTAGCTAGTTTGCCTATACGTTTCACCACCTACCTATATAAATTTAATAATACTCAACGAAAAATCAACATTTTGCAGGTACATAACCAAAATTATAATCAACATGTACGTCAATAGGCCAAATTGAGAAAGACCCATGTGAGGATACAAAAAGGACTACTATACTTCTAAAATTGGTTTTTCCCATTTTAAGAATTTTTACATCAACCATTTAGAAAACTGAAGATTAAACCATTGAAATAGTTAAATAATATACCTTCATTATTCTGGGTGAGCTTATATTCCATACAAACACATCCCAAATTTCTACTATAAATTATATGAATTATTAATCAATCTTTTAATAAAGAATTTATCAAAAAGATACCACAATAGAATATACTCATCTGTCAAAAAGTCAAACCCAGATAACATAAATGACGCAACTTCAACCTAAAAGTTTAAATATGAGTCACCTATCTTACAAAATATTTAATTTTCTCATATCTATCGATACTGAAATTTAGACATATACATTAATATAAAAATTTTAATTCACTTTTACCAAATATTAGACATCTACAAAGAAATTAGTGATAACTTAACAGTATATGGTTTAATCAATATTCATTCACATGAAAACAATAAAATAATAATAATAATAATAATAATATTAAATATTTATGAATATTCTGATAATTGTTTGATAATATAACCTATTAGATTTGAGAATAATAGATAAAATAAATTATGTTTTGGAATTGTTAATTTGGATTAGAAGAATAGCAGTGGCAATAGGTTGTGAGAAAAAGAAGGATAGAGAGGGACACATGCAGACATGTGAGTTGCTTGTTTGTTTAGGGCGACGCAGACGAGTGGATTTGACATTGGAAGGACGAATGAGAGTGGGCCGCACTGTGGGCCCTCTTCTCTTTGAGGCTTCCTTTTCAGAGGAACCTAAATTTTCAGACATGGGGTGGGCCAAAGTACCCTGAAGGACCTTCAAAAAGGAAAATCATTCCCAAAAAGTAATACTAATAATAATAAATAAATAAAATCCATACCCAAAGGGCTAAGTGCTTGGTATTATCAAATGTTTCCCTTTTCTTTTCATTTTAACGAATTTTAGGTGAACATCACATCTTCGAAAAAAAAATTCTTGGCATAATTTTTCTGTTTGAATCGGAGTTTGAAATCAAACTTATCCAATAAATAAGATAATTCTTATGAAATTTAATGTAAATCTAATTTTTTCTTATTTGTAAAATCAGAATCATACGATTTTTATATTTTTTTAGAATTCATATATTATTTTTTAGAATTCATATATTAGTGTCTCCAAGATAAATATTGTAATTATTTATCATCTTCCTTCATTAATATATATATATATATATATATATATATATATATATATATATTATAATTAATAAATAATAGTGGAAGATATTACCAAACATATTTTTGGATTCTATTCATTTTTGTGGTCATGTTAGATTACGAATGAATGATGAGTGAAATAAATAAATTTGTCAAATGTTTAGATTTAAATTAATAAAATAAACAAAGTTAGTTATTTATAAATAAAATGAATTATACTTGATAAATTTTATTATAATATATAGATTAAATATGTTTTTTTATCATTAAATTGTAATACAAAATTGAATTTTGTTTATGTTTCAAACTTATAAAGTTTCACTCTCAAACTTTGTCCCATTTCCCAACTCATGTTCTTGGAAAACTAAACACAATAAATTGTAATCCTTTATTTTCTTAAGTTAAGAGATAAAAGAATCAAAATCTCACACGTAGATGCTTGGAGATGAGTGAGATACTTAATAAATTGATTGAAGTTTGTTTGATTAATTCAATTCTATTTGAAAATTTGATAAATGTTAATTAGGTGATAATTGATGAAAGATTCAAATGTGAATGAATTGGAAAATGAATTGTTTCTTTAATAATTTTATTCTCATTATTTAAGCACGGTCTACAACCATAAATAATCACCTTTTATTTATCGTTGATTATATTTTATGCTTTTTGCAAACACTTTCAAATTTTGATTGATTCATATTGTAATTGAATTCACTAGGACACAACTTTGGGTTAACTAACCTTATCTAAACTCATATTTTGTTGACTTTTTATGTAGTAGATGGTCTATATTCTTTCATTATTAGACGATTTATTCTTATATTTTGATTTAAAACAACAATGATTTCCTAAGTCTCTTATTGTTCTTTGTGAGTTGTGAGATATATTGTGTAAATCATTCACATTGTAAATAAAGTTATTCTTTGTGAGCTTAAATTGTTCTATCTTTGAGTATTTTTCTTTACTAGACACTTTAGTATAACTATGCAAGAAAGAGATTTGTAAAGTTCTATTCAACCTCTTTCTAAATCTGATTTCTATAATCTTATTATATAATATTTTAAAACATTTAATATTTATCTGATGACATTTTTGTTTTATAATGTTTAAAAGAGAATGCAAAGTGATAGACAAATTTAACCTTTGGGTTTAAAAAAACGTTATTTCTTAACTCTTGGATTTAAATTTCCTGAATAAAAAAATATAATTAATAGAAAATAAGCACTAATGTAACATTCAAAAATTCTAAATAAAGTAGGCTATTTAGGCATTACTTAGTAGTAGTCAGAATTCCTAACATAAGATTCTAAGTATAATTACCAGACATAAAAAATTTATATTACAAAACCGGTATTTGAAGGAAATCTCAAGGTACAAGAAAATATAAGGAATATAACCAATATAGTTTTCTAAAAAATGATATACATAATCATCTAAATTAACTATTATTTTATGTCTTTAGCGACATTCCCCAGCATCTCTGCTAGTACAACCATCTATGTCTATCTCTATTCACGTATAATTATACGATATTTTTAAAAAAAAAATAAAAAAAAAACAAAAAAGAAATACAAGAATAAGCTAATATATTTAAAGAAGAATCTCAATATAAAAACAATAATAATTTATTATAAAGATTATCAAAACATATTTTTGAAATAAAAATCAATTCTTAGCTTAGCCTTTCTCAGTTTTCTTTTACTACCACCACAATACGTATGGAGCATACAATTTCTATCAAAATCAGTTTTACTATAATCTTATTCCAATTCAACCATCACACTATATCTCTCAAGGCTTAAACAAATTCTAAAGTTATTTCGTTCAATGAACATTCTTAATAAAAACTAGTCTAAAACATAAAATAGTTAACATTAATAAAAAACTATCAACATTAATTCTTACAACTATATCAAAATAGCTAATTCAAATATAAGCTCAAATGGCTTAAACAACATATATATATATATATAGACGTTACTTCCGAAAGACAGTGTATTGAATAAACTTGTGAGACTTTACACCTATCATACTTATTTATCCAAAACTTGTATCATGAATAAACTAATATGATTCATTAAGTCATTACATGGTTAACTTTAATAGCTCCCTAAGTATGATCATCTTTCATATCATATTGTCTGTTAACTAAAGTCTCGTTCTACATTCACCACCAAGTTATTTTGTTCTATATGAGTTAAACATTAATAAAGTCAAAATACTCTCAACGTAACAAATTCCTTTCAATACACTTGGACTCACCTAGAATTAGTATTTCCTGTTAAAAATAATTAATTTGACGACTAAAGTTTCCACAATTTATTTTACATTATCAAACAATCATAATTATAATTTGTGCAAAAGAGAGAACTATTTATAAAGTATTTCTAGAACAAAAGAAATTTCTCACAGTACTGTCCCGACACCAAGTAATCACTCTACCCCTATAATTTAACTTATCCAAAGAGATAAATTGAAATGATAGAGTTTTCCAAGCTGGTCACTCCAATGGTGTTTAATCTTCACAAAGAAGATAGCTTGATCAGGTGATTAGAAGAGAAGGGAAAAGGAAATTGAGAGGATTAGGTTTTTAAAAAACAAAGGGGCATCTATTTTAAAGAGTGTAGGTTCTCACAACTACTTTCATGAAATTGTGAAAGAAGCTAGTCATCAAGAAATTAATTGATGAGTTTATTAATAACCTAATAATCACAAATTGTTGACATTCTTTCTTAAACAGTTGAATAGTGTTTTATGACATGTCCAGGTCAAGAACTAAGTTCTCGAATTACTGAGATTTGTTTAAGGGTAATCTCTTTCAGTAGATTTTATTTTGCACATATATTAAACGTATCAGGTGCAAAGTTATCAACTATGTTATAGTATGTGGTTGATCTACATTAAACATTAGTACTAATAAGTTAGTGGGTCTAATCAGTATTAGATTTGATCATATTCATTTGAATTGTGGATGAAAAAAGCTTAAAAGTAAAGATTTCATTAAACATAGTCAGTCAAATTGTTATGAATCGTCATTGAAACTGGTAAATAGTAAAAAATAAAAGAAAAATGTTCTTTTAACAATTTTTTTACGATAACTTACATAGTAGCTCGAGATTGGTCCATTTTAAATATACTAACCAATAAAACAGTGAGACATAGTCTATTGTAAAAAAGTTGTTAAAATATTGTAATACAGAATAAAAATCTTTCAATTTTGTTTTTATTCTCTACTGATACAAAGTGCTGCTTACTGCTGTACTTGAGTATAAGACAGGAGTCTTTATGAAAGCAAGAAGGAGCTAATGGCCATCTTTTCATGGCAGGATCTTTCATCTGCTAAAACTTCATTTCTTTTTGAGAGAATGAACAAGAGAGACAAAGAGTGTTGCTATAAAAAGGTGGAGAAAAAAGAGTATGAATATGATGATGAATGAACAGCATAACATTTGAACTGATATGTTCATGTACGTGGAACTTTAACAAGAATGACAGAACTAGTAACAGCTTTTTTTGGCTCCCTACCTTCCTCTTTCTTTCGTAACTTGTCTTATTACCATCGTCACTTGTCAACAAACCCTAATGAAATTTGTCATACAGCATTCAGAGGCTTTCCTTTCCATAATTTTGGACTTAATCTTCACATAATCCTTTTTGACATTATTCCCTCAAATCAGTTACTGACAACTTAAACTAAATGCCAAGAGAGGATGAACTAGGCAAATATTTTTTTTGGCTCTCTTTACCATTAACATCCCACTGAACACTCCATTCAACAGTGTTTTACTTGTGTGTGTAATAATAACAAAGAAAGTGTAAAATTATGTACATTCGTAACTTTAACTTATCATGCATGTATCTCCGTGATTCATGTCTATGCTTTTGTGGAAAAAAAGGCCTGGGAAATTCCTGGTAGATAGAACGTATCATAATTTAGACAGATCACCAAGAAAAATTATCGGTTCTAACTTTAGTGATATATATATTTCAAGAATGATTCATTAAAAAGAATAATGAAACATATCAAATTCACGTATTATATAAATATCATCTTTAATTTAAAGAACAAATGATTCTTTGATACACTTAAAATTTTTACATTTATTTGACACTATCTTTTTTTACTTTTTCTGCTTTTTTTCTTGAAAAAAATACAAAAATTTATATTTTTATGACCATTTTATTCTTGTACTGTGTCAAATGAATGTAAAAATATGTTATGTATCGTACTCTATTCTAAAACATTAAGAAAAAAATTTGACTCGATCTCCTTCTTAATATATTAGTGAACTTTTTTTTTTCTATTCAATTTGATACATTCATTTCTAACCTCAATTAAGGGTTTTTTTATCAGAAAAAATATATAAATTTAAGACTACAAGAAAAATCGATATTATTGATGGTCAAAATTCATCGACAATACATAAAATCAGTCGGTAAATTAAAATTACTGATAACTTATCTACAATTGGTAAAATCGTTGTTGATAAATTTTATAAGTAATTATCGACAGATTTTTTTGTTGATAAAATTCATAGATAAATAAAATTTTGAAATCTATCGATAATGTAAATTTATCGATAAATATATTTTCGTGGGTAATTTCAAGTTTTGTAGTGAGTATTTAGAATATTCCAACCTATTTACAAACACATTTACAGTGTACAGTTTAAATATACAACAAATTACAAAAAACGAAGATAAGACCTAAATTAATACCTAATATTTTGGTAATATACCAAAAAGCTATCTATAGAAATCTGAAAATGAGGGTACTCCATTTTCTTTTAAGATGGCTTGTTAGATAAGAGACGAGGCGTGTAGAACCAAAAAATGAAGCATGCATGCTTAATTACCCAAGAAGTTTGATAACGATATGTTTAATTACTTTATATTGTCTTACAATTTCGTAGCTTTTTGTTTGTGAAGGGTCTTGGAATTTAGTGCCAGAAATAAGGAAGGTGCGTTAACCATTATTAAACAGGTTAATCACCTTTTCTTACTTTTTCTTACTTTGAATGAATCACTTTTCATCCGTTTAAGCTTTTTAACAATGATAACAAATGAACTCGCTTATTTCTGTGAAATAAACAACATGATTCGAGCTTTTTCTCAAAGGATTGTTTATGAAAAGTATTTCTCTGTGAGAAATGCACAAATCCATAAGATCCGTTGAATAATAAGTCATTATCATTAATAGGATTTAAGTTAACTATTCTTATAAAAAGTAAACTAACACTTTAAAAGATACGTTAGAGAGTTAGACAAACTAATTTATCCAATAATAATATAATGAGAAGAATAATCCAAAAGTGTTACACAATTTACTTCAAATTTATTGATATTTTAAACAATTATTCATCAGTCTTTTAACTACTCTTCCAACTTTGACATAATCTTATATAGTTATATCTAATTTTATATGTAAATTTTTTTTATAGCAAAAAGGGTTTGCTTAGCAGAAATTGAAAAAGAAAGTGAAAAAGATTATATATTCAACTTTTCCCAAAAACATTTGAGTAATATAAAGTTGGTTTGAAATTTTTAAAAGAAATGATCGGAGTTCAACTCTTCAATAACAAAATATTAACTATTTGTTAATGAAAAAAATAACGTAATCTTATAACTATATACAGTTTTTTTTTACAAATTGAATAATTTTATAGATCATTTATTAATCTATATATATAATGCACACACAATTATTGATGGTTTTTAAGTTCAAAATATTATTAATTATTGTTTCAAATGTATTCCTGTACAATACAAATTAATTTATAACATGTGATAAGATATTAATAAAGAGATTTCAGCTCAAATACAATATAGGTTGCTCAATTCCTAAGTTGTTTATTATTTTATCTTTATTTCGTGTCTATGATTCTTAGTGTAAACCCCCATCTTAGCGTATTTTCTAAAAGGATGTAGTGGAAGGTTGTACTTGGAGTAATTTGAATATTTAAATATCAACTAATTGATTTATATCTTTATTTGTAACATTATTTTTCTCTTTTTTTTTAAATATATTATAAGAAAATTCTTAAAGAATAACTAATTTTAATGATAAAAATCATTAATGAGTAACCAGTTTATAATAAAAAATTATTAATAAATAAAATAGTTTTTTTATGAATATAAAATAATAATTAATTTTTAAATTGATAATTAAAATAATTTTTATTTTGCCTTTAAATTAGTTATTAACATTAGTTACTAAAATTCTAAAATTTTAGTTATTAAAGAAAATAATTTTTAATTAAGAAATTAATATATAAATTAATCTATAAATATTTTTTTATCATTAATCATTATTTAAGGACTTTTTTTATATTGATATTTAAAAAATATTCTTACATCAGTACAAGTACCCTCAATATGGCAATGCTGTATTTGTACTTCAAATTGAAACTTAGCAGAATGCTTCATAAATAAGTTTAAGTTTATGGACAGACAGCTGCCGAGAAGAACCAAATTCAGGATTTTGATATAGAGAGTGTGGAACTAAGAAGACATAATGAACTATGTTCAAAGATTTTAGACATCACCTTTCTCCCTCACAGCACCACTTAACATAATTCCTGCAGAAGTAGAGAAAGATCTAAGAACCAATACTGCAACGAAGTTACACGCTTTGTCCAGCCTAAGCAAGCTTATTTAGCCTTCCCATAACTCACCCAATCTCATTATACTTCCCTATTTACCCTATGTTTCTAGAACCCTCTTGCCAATCATCACTATCTGAAACTCGATATCTTTGTTTATGGTTAAGAGTGATGAATGTCCTTTCACCCCTACGATGATTCCGAGTTGGAATTTTGCTCACTAGGCTAATATGGCTATTTCTTCCACCGTCACCCTTACGCCTTCTCCAGGGTTATTTTTTATTGATACAATTTATAAATATTTTTCAAATTACACAATTCAAAATGTATTTTCAAATTAAATAATATCAAAATCTGTTTCTAGATTTTGCAGTCCAGATATACAATTTAATTTTAAATATATTTAGATAAAAAATATATTTTAAATTATACAATTTAAAATATATGTTTTCATTGTGCAATCCTACTATCCAACATACATTAAAGGATTTTATACATTTATGGTTTGCATAATTTAAATTATATTTACAGATTATACAATCTAGAATTCGTTGAACAACCCAAAATACATTTATAGAATGTAAAATTCGAAATATATTTATGAATGATACATTTACAAATTATGTTATCCAAGACCATACAATCCAAAATACTTTATTAAATTTCAAATTTCATAATTCAAAATAAATTTATGAATTATATAACTCAGAATGTTTCTGATGTATATACATCTAAACTTTTTTCCAAAAGAAATTACCGTAACATTGATGTTCGAAGGATAAAGGATAGCTGCAAAGCCCTCCACGGAAACCTCTTCGAATTCGACACAACGAAGAGTATTCTCAAACCTGCGTTGCTAGAATTAAGGGCGTAATATGTACGTCAATATAAGATTTGTTCTCTAACAAATTAACAGTAAAAGAAAAATGTCGTATATTTATAATCAATATTAACAATAAATGAAAATGTTATTATAACCATACATCTATCTCAAAAAAAAAAAAAGATAAATCAAAGTTGCCTTGCACATATGTTACAGCTGTATCTGACTGGTTAAAAGATGTGGCATTCAGAAGAAAAATAAAGATACGGAAAATTTAAAATGCACTGTAAGAGCTTTCTTCATTAGGGCTTCCGGAATAATGTTCAACAAATTTGCTATCTCTACCATGACTTTTAAACTAATTCTCCTATTGATTCTAACTAAACTATTCACTGTCATCAACACTTTAACATAAAGACTAATGTACATCAATAATGGTTATCGCATTCTTAACCAATTTGTAGGGCGGGAGTTTTCTTCTATCCCAGATCAACAGATTAATTCAAGATCGGAGCTATAGTAAAGGAGTAAAGATAAATTAAACTGTGTTTTCCTTAGCTCAAAATTTTAACTCAATAAAATAGCAGACAATATCTCTCCCATGGTCTTCTCGGGCATGTCACCTTCATTGATCTCCTCCATGGACTCGAGAACGGCAGCATCTAATACTAGTTTTCTTTTTGCAATCTCATACACATTTTCATCAACTGTTCCCTTGGTCACTAGCCTTCAATGGAAAATGTCATAAGAAAATAGTCACCAAGACATTCAAACAGTTTCAAATTATAAGGGTTGGACTTTAACAAAGAAAAACACAGGATTTAGCACTTTTACGAATGTTAATGGGAGTGAAGGAAAAATAATGGGTAAATACCGATATATGGTTACAGGCTTTGTTTGACCAATTCGATGGCAACGATCTTCAGCTTGCCTATCAATCTGTGGGTTAAAATCCATGTCATGAATCACAACTGTATCAGCTCCTGTTAAGTTTAAGCCCTGACCACCAGCTCTCGTGGAAAGTAAGCAGGCAAATATTGAAGTATCGTTATTGAACGTATCAACTATTGTTTGCCTCTCCGCTACCTGTGTACTGGCAATCAAATAGTAGGATCTCTAAGATTTTAAACAGCATAGGATAAAAGTGTCTGACGACCAATATTGAAAATGGTAAACATTTTAACAGTCCACTTTATCAAAGGAGAGATGAAAATTGAATTGAACTTCTCACTGTTAATGAAAAGGAGCCATGAGTGACTTGAGTGAATTAGAACACACGAAAAAGGAAGGAAAAATTGCATAGCTAAAACGCCAATCTACTCACAAGTCAAGACATGCTTGCTATAATGCTACGAGAGTATATTTAATAAAAAAAAATTTAAAAAAATGTATTAGTGCATGTGAAATATTACTATAAAAGGTTAATTTTTCTTTCGTTAAATCATCTCACAAGTAAAAACTTCAGACAAACATGGCTTTAAAAAGATATAGAGACTTATATAACCGCTCTAGTTTTGTTAGTGATTAATTGTTAATTACATAGCGCAAGGGGATCCCATGAAGGATTTCAGTGTTGCTTAAATTTGACAATGGCTTCCCACCTTTAGTTTGAAGATGATGCATTCTCTTTAGGGAGAAACATACCAATACTTTGATGAATTGTGCTCTTTCAAAGTCGAGGCAGTGAGACCCACTCCTGATCATCATTCAATATCATGACCCCCCTAATTATTACTAAGTTATCATATGATATCCCTCTCCTACTTCTCTTTTTTTTCATGTCTTTTATTACCATTCCGAAAATATGATTGAAGCACTTAATCATCCCGCTGGCAACAAGTCATAATTGTTGAAATACAAGTTCTTTACCATAATCACACATAGTTTGGGTAAAAGAAAATCTTTTGTCAATGGATATACACCATTCAAGTTAGGTCAGATGGTGAAGTTAATTGTCTTAAAGCCCAGTTGTTGACCAAAGGATATACTCAAATATATGGTCTGGATTACAGTTATGCTTCTTCTCATGAAGAAAAAATGACTATTTTTGTTTCTTCATTAATCGGATATCAAATATGTTTTCCTTCATGGTGACCTAGAGGAGGACATCTACATGAAGCAACCCTCAATCAAGAGTGTAGGTCAGGTTGTAAATTAAAGATGATCTCTATGGTCTCAAGCAATCTCTTAGTGCTTGGTTTGGATAGTTTAGTCATATTCAAATCTTTAGTAAAACAGAATGAAGCATAAATCTTTTATTGTCATTATACATCTCCAGGAAAATGTGTTTACCTAATTGTGTATGTTGATGACCTAGTTCTTACCGGGAATGATGATACCAGAACTACTTAGCTAAAGCATCATTTGTGCAAATACTTTCAAATTGAAGGTCTTGTCTCTCATACTTTCTAGGCATTGAAGTGGCTCAATCAAAAGAATATATTGTGATTTCTCAAAACAAATGTGTTAGATATCTTGAAATAAACAAGGTGAGTCCTTCTCAAACAACTCTACAAATTGCTTCCAACCTTGTGTTTCACAAGACAGCACAGAAAATGAATATCATGTTAGAGAAAAGTTGTTGTCCAAGGAAATTTGCACTAGATCTGTTGGCTCCAATGATCAACCTCCATACATTTTGACAAAATCTGAGAGAACCTCAAATTATATATTTATATGTTCCAAGCTTGGAACATATATTTGTATGCTTCAAATTAAGGAGTGTGTAAATAGTTTATATTATCTTCTAAGCTAAAGTTGTTTAGTGTTGTATCAATCCGCAACTTAGAATCCTAGGGTCAAACATATATTTTCTTTCTTTCCTTAAGCTTATGTTGTAAGCCATTGGTCCATACATATATGTGTGTACACACACACATATATATAGACACACGCCACACGTATATATACACTAGTATGTGAACCTGTGCAAAACACACGGACTTTTAAAATTATAATATATTTATTATATTAATTTAACTTTATAAAAATATAATTATAATTTAATATAAGTATTTTATTTTATAAATTTAATAATAATATTTGATTGTTTTAATATGAAACTGCATTTAAGTTGTTTATACATTTTTGTAATAAAATGCATTCTACATAAACAACATTTTTTAATTGACTTAATTAAAATAAAGACTCAAAATTCAAATTTAAATGAAAGAATGTTTATCAATTTTACATGTTTTAAGAATAATTAATCAAATATTCTATTTATGAATCAAAAGAGAAATCTGAGTTAAGATCTCCCGAGCTCTTTTTTTCATATATATACTCCTTCAAGTACTCTATATTTGTTCCTATCATCCTGTAACATTTCAAACTTTTCATCCAATCCTTAAACTAATTTAGCAACTTCTTTAATCCCGTGATGTGGTGAACTCAACAAAAACATGCACACATATACATACAAACACTAGATTACTTTCAACATATTACTCACATAGATGACTTAATTTTCTCCTTGTTTGTTAATGTACTGAATAAAATAATCCTTTTCAAAGATACCATACCTTTTTAACTTTAAAGTGTCATAATGTCAAAAAACAAAATTACCTTCCATCTAGCCGCCTATAGGTCAATCCAATGACATCCAAACTCCACTCCAATATGTCAAGCATTGAGGTCCATTGACTAAAGATCAAGACTCGATGGCCATCCTTCTTTAGTGAAGGAAGAAGTTCTGCTAAGGCCTACATGATAGGTCAATCTCAGGATACCCAGCACATAATTATGCCGCCACTGTATATTTGACAATTACAGAAATTTTAGTCATAAATCCATACCCGACATTTTGCAGAAAGCATAACATGCTTATCCGAAAGGATCCCCTTTTTATCATTGACACCATAGTGAAGTAAAAGCTGCAAGTAAAAAATTTACAGCTTGAAATTTAAGCCAATGCTATCCACAGTAAACAATCATCAAGTAAAATTTTATAATTACAATGTCACTACAACAGCTTGTATTAATGAAATGTCAACACTGTATTCTACCTTGCTAGAATGAGAACAAGGATAATACAGAGCAGCGTAAGAGGTGTTATGACAAAACACTAACATAGAAATGGTTAAATATTTATAAAATGCATCAGCAAACACAAATCAATTAAACATTGTAAGATGCAGCTAGAAACCATCTAATATAATGCATTTATTGGGCATCGATAGAATGGGAAAAAAGGTTGTTTGATAGAAAAACTTAGCAGAACTCGCTTAAAAAGTAATCCAATGATTTTATTAAATTTTAGTTTCTTGCATAGCTTAATGACCCTGATTGGTCAATTTAGCTGCCCAATATAATGGTTCAGGCTGGTTGTTGCAGTTGTTGCATGTTGTCCATTGCTACTCAAGTATCAGACATTCCTTGTTTGCTGTGCCTAAAACACTATTAGAATTGTGAAAAAAAAAGGTTGACTCATGTAAAAGTTCTAGTTAAATAGAGAGCAGTTGATTGAAATAACCAATATCAGACTTTCATCTAACGTAAATGATTCCGCAACACAGGGTCTTAAGCAGTTAGTTTCATACCCAAGCCTGGATTTTAAGTTGTCAATTATCATTTTTTTACCATAGAAACATGGGGCTTTTGGGCTTTCACCAAAAGGAATTTGATAGTGAAGAAAAGGGGATGCAAAATGTGTGCTTTTGCCCATTATTGGAGCATCGGGATGAGCTAACACAAACTACTTGAGCATATTGATGCAATACATACATAGAGAGA
Organism: Vigna umbellata; assembly: GCF_029865625.1. Taxonomy (NCBI): domain Eukaryota; kingdom Viridiplantae; phylum Streptophyta; class Magnoliopsida; order Fabales; family Fabaceae; genus Vigna; species Vigna umbellata. Next base: position 47,595,029 of record NC_142167.1, on the reverse strand, counting down.
GTGAGCAAATGCATTGTTCTGAGTAGAAGATTTACCCGGTGAATAGAAAAGTCGTTGTAATTTTTAAGTTCCTCTATAACTCTGTCCAAAGTACATTCAAAACCAAAAGCACCTATTGGATGTAGCTTCCTAGCAAAGCGGATGACATCCTCATCATTGTAGATTCGCCTTATTAACAAGGGATGATTTGCTATCTAGAATAAGAATACAGAAATATATTACCAAATAAAAGAGAGCAGTTTAAATCCAAACAAAATATAGCTTCATTTTAAGTCAAAACATAAATCAGGAACCTTGCGGAACTGAACGAAATAGTTATTTATCTGTCGCCGGGGAAGAACTGCTAGTAAATTTTTTGAATTAAGCTCAGAACATTTTGCCATCCGAGCTTGTGAAACTGCACGATACTCTTCAATGGCTTCCTTGTAAGCAGATTCCTGCTGCCTTTCCATTATAACATATTCAACCTGCAGTAACAAAAATTGAAAAATAGAAACAAGGACATAATGAAGATTAAGAGTATAATAAAACAAAAAAATTTGCACCAAAGGTGACAGACATACTTGCTGTATTTTTGGAACAAGTTGTTGCATCACGTCAGATTTCAGTCGGCGCAAAATAAATGGCCCCAAGATGGATTTCATCCGACCAATTAAATCTCTATCTTCTGCATTTAGTAACTTTTTTAGGTCAACGTCTTCAGAAGCAAAAATATCAGGCATCATAAACTCCAACAATGACCATAATTCCTGCAACAAATTCACAACAAAGCTTGCTTCAGCAACTAAATTTATATTAATGCCAGCAAAATCAACAGGTTAAGACAAACCAGAGAGATTTTGTTCAAGATTTAAGTACATTATTGGCACAGAATACAAATGACAGGGTGTCTTCCTTTTCTCCACCTTGACTGTAACTGTGTATTATTATTCCTTGAAAGGAGCTGAACTCAGATTCCAGGATATTCAGAACAACTTGCATACACTACTCAATCAACTAAGCTAGACCTCCTTGGTATACAAGCTTATTAGACACTTCTAATTCTATTTGTGTTTTCATATACGTGTATATAAGGAGATACAAGGGTGATGCAGCAAATCAAAACCCAGGAGGAAAGAAATAACAGAAACTGCACAGCTGACAGCTTGGGGGGGGGGGATGAACAGAGACTAGATTCTTGGGTTTCCTTTTATTTTTATGATATTTCATAATATAACAACAGGGTCTTGAATCACGTTGATCAGACCACATTCCATAATACAACAATTGTTTCCATTCAATTTCCTTCCCTGCAAATACCTGAATTCACACTAATTCAAGATCCCTTGCCACATCACTACTCTCCTAACTAATTACTATTCTCTGCCCTGCTTTCTATGTTCTAGAATAAACCTTCAGACTTTGGGCCTACAATGTATCAGCCCATCCTCCACTACTCCCTTCTTGCAACTGTATCAGCCCATCCTCAACTTCTATAACATTTCATGGTGAATATCTTTGAGAAATTAGTTTTTCACAAAAGCATTGTGCACTCCATGTAGTCTAGCCATGGTAGTAAGTATCATAAATACAAAGCATACGATATGATAAGATTCTCCACCTCCACTATATCAATCACTTGAAGACTTCTGTTTGCTCCCGTATCATGTTATAGTGTACGATTCCATCTTCGAATCATCCTAAATCGTAGCATCCAGGGGCAGAGATGTTACTCACTGTGGCACCCATCACAGCAACGACTATTGTTGCAGCAACTATCGCAATGGCTCAGGCAGTTGTGCCTCTCGCTGCCTCCTAGCGGTGAGGGAGAAGAAGCCGACAGACCTCACAATAGCAACGCCTCTCTCGGTGGCTACTCGCAACAGCGACTCTCATGACATCAACATACCTGGCGATGGCACAGCCTCGACGCTAACTTCATGTGCGTTCGTGAACAAGGACAGACAACCCTAGGGCTTTTTAGTGGGTTGGAATTGGGATCTTTTTTAACTTCAAATTTTAGCCCATTTTGTTTAAAGAATTTTAAAGCCCAATTAGTAAATGGTGACTCCCTCTAAAACTACTACTGCACCCAAAAAAACAGGTGACTCTGGAATCTATCACTCACCCAAAAGATTAAAAAAGGTGACTGTCTGAAAACTGCCACTGCACTGAAAACTGTCATCTTTCTTTCTTATTCTCTTGGGGTCAAATATTTATCAACCCATATATTTTTCTCCATTTAACAAAGGAGTTTGGTCATACAAGCTAACCCAATCCAACCATTACAATAATTTATCCACTATACAACCACTCTTTTTTAATGTGGTTGTTATTATTAATTACATCTTTTACATGTTTATATGTCTTGATTGTTATGTTTTTTAATCTTACGATTCAAGATATAAAACAATTCGCGATTCAAAAAATAAGCTCTCCGAAACGTTACCATGAGTCTAGCTCACATAGGCAGATAAAACCGTTGATGTGTATTCTCTATGCATCTGTTTTCAAGGATTTATAAGTGTCAAACTTTTTATGTAAAGACTTACATGATTCTGTATATAAATTAAAGTTCCTATTAGAATCACTGTAAGTCTGTAACTATTCCAGTACAAAATATACAGTACAACTAAATCTGCAGGAAAGAAATGTAATAGATGGACAACCCCTTTGCTGTCAAAAAGAAAAAAGTTGTCATCAGCAAAAATGTAAATACAACTTTACAAGTATCAACCTCCTAAAAGCCGCCCTCAAAAACCCAAAACATTTAATAAGTCTACTCACCTGACTAAAAAACACTCAAGACAGGGCCTTTATGATAAGCTCCAGATTAAGTAGGGGCCAGATAAAGTCAATGCTCTGCTTATGTCAGTTGATTCTCCAATTAGGGGAGGGACAGACTTGTACAGAACAAATGAGAGGGGGATTTTGTTAGAGGACAAAGCGACAGAGAGACAGAAAGCAAGTGTGTTATATAGGCAGTTCAAAGGAAGAGAAAGAGAGGCATATGTTCAGATTCAGCTGGCCAGGGGTCATAGGTTTGTTTACCTTGGTTGGGCGTGTTTGCTTTTTCTTTATGTTTTCTTCTACTTCTTTGTCAACAAACATTCTACCTAGTTTAGGTAGTAATTTTTTCTACCAGTATAACTGTCCTATTCTTCCTAAAAGTATTTCACAGCTCCAGCTCTTATTCTGCCTAATCCCATCCACGCATTGTTTTCAATCAAAATATAGTCAGATTCTACAGTAATAGAATTAGAATGAAAGAAGAAGAATCCCAATTATACAAAGGACATATCAAAGAGTTTTGAAGCTTATAGTCACATTCAGTGGAAAATTTAAAGTGTCAGTGTGACACGCCAGATATTGATTAGTTGAAGTTAAGCATGTGTTCCATGCTTCAGCAATGATCACAGCTTCCAAAAATGCTCTAAAATTACCTTTGTAATAGTGTCCAGCCACAACATATGAATTTTTTAAGAGAAGAAATTATTCCACTACTGACAAAATTAATAGTTTTTTTTCAGCAACAACAAAAACAGCTACAATGCAGCAAAGACATTCACTTATGTAGATACATACATGTAGATCATTTTGAAGTGGTGTCCCAGTCAACATCAAACGTTGGTTCGCATTTCGTGCAACAGACATCAGATTTTTCCACCTAAAGCTATTTTTGTCCTTCAAAGCATGTGCCTCATCCATCAACACACAGCTCCATCTCCATCTCTTCAGAATTTTCCGATCATCTTTCTGCTGTGCACTAGCATGAATATAAATTATAAAAATTTAATCAACATTTGAAGACAATACATATAAATGGTAGTTAAGAATATAGGAATGTACCTGTGACGCTCGTAAAGTGAATAACACACAAGAAGAACATTAAATGGAGGAGGCAATCCTGCCTTGGACAAAGAGTTCAACTCCTTGCAGTACGCTGCACGTCCAGCACCATGATATAGAAGAACAGAAAAGTACGGACACCATCTTTTTAGTTCCCTTTCCCAGTTTTCCAAAACAGAAGCAGGACAGACTATAAGATGTGGACCAGAATCATTGTGCAAGCGTTTCAACAGAGTTAAATATGTGATGGCCTGGATACAAATAACATGTCATATCTTAATTGAAAAGTCAAGGACTACAAACAAAAGTAGAACATGTTAAAAGTAGTGTTAAATAAGGATAACAAACCTGAACTGTTTTGCCGAGACCCATTTCATCCGCCAATATGGCTGTGACACGTGAAATCAAGTATCAAATCACAATTCTACGCAAGCATATTAATCTCTAATGGACGAACTATTGCATAATTAGAACCAGAAATATTCAAATTCTAAAAAACAAAATACAACTAAGCTCTAAAAAAGGCTATGCCAACAGTAAACACAAATCATATTACATTATATTGTTTCAATAAACACAAAATCAGGGGCAGCAAAACCAGATACGGAGCAAATATGACAATCCACAGTAAAGAACACCAGACCACAACATAAAAGTGTCACAATATTGAGAAATCTACAACGAAAGAGCCATCAATTAAGCCACTTCCCTTTTTCTCAAGGAAAACATCTACATAGTCCATAACGCAGCAACAAGCAACACGAACACACAAATTAAACTCAGCACACCATAAAACCCTTCAAAAACCCTAACAAAATACATACTAATCACTATTGCACAAACCTATTGCATAACTACAACCAGAAATATTCAAATTTCAAAAAAGGAAACCAATGAAGCTAAACACATAATCAGTTCCACGTGACCTAATACAAAAAACCGTCAAAACCCTAACAATTACCTCCTCCAATCCCCTTCCGATACAGCAGAAGCAAAAAGTTGACACCAACCAACTGATACGGCTTTAGCAATGGCTGAAAATCCGAATCCTCCGACGCACACGCAACATCCACATCCTCCTACACAACATCAACGGCATGGACTTCACCTCAAACGAACATATAATCTCTAGTTTCAAGCTTCAACCTAAACAAAACAAAAATACAAAACAAATCGCCGTTTAACCTGAGTCACGATCCTCACTGACGAAGACTCCGCCTCCGAATACCTCTCGCACGCGGTCCCCGTCGAGCCGAAGAGTTCGCCCTTCAACTCCGCAGAGATTCGCGCGCACTTATGCAAAGCCCTACCAACGACATCGTTTTCGTTCAACTCTTCAACTTCTTCTTCTTCCACCTCGTACAATTCCGCCACGCGTCCGTCTCTTCCACCGTTCTCCTCAGCGTCTTCGTCTTCGTCATCGATGATGAACCTCCGGCCTCGCGAGGCCGCCGCATAACCTCCGCCGGAAGCGTCCACGTCGGCGTCCTCGAGGTCGTCGAGGAAATCGGCGTCGTTCGGGGCGATTTCGACGCAATCGCTGTCGTTTTCGCTTAAAACGTCGACCTTAGAGGTGTAAGCGAAGGACTCGATAGGTGGAGGGGAAGGAGGAGACGAAGTGCGAGGTCGTTTGAGGACGCGCGAAGGTTTGAAGGAGTGATTCTCCCATTCGTCGTCGGAGATTTCGTACAAGTCGGGTTTCATTGCGTGCGATTGTTTGCCCTAGTGGTCGTTGGAGAGAGAGAGTTGAAAGTGAAGGAGTGGTGCTTTTGTAGTTGGACAAAAACGTTGTAGTGTGAGAAAAAGGGGAGAAGGGGAGAATCCGAGTGAGGGAAGATAGCGGAAGAAAAATCGCCGTGTGTCAAAGAGAGGAACGAGCGCGGGGATTGTCACGCTAAAGGCTAGTTTTCCACTTCTTTGCTCATTATTTACTTCTTTTTTTTTTAATGAACAATTTGATCATCTAGATGTGAGATCATGTAGACTTAATATTTTAAAAAATTAAAAAAATAATCTCATTTAGTACAAAATCTCACTATCACTGTTGTGGGAGAATGTAATTTTAAATATTAAATTCTAAATTAATAACTACTTTATAATTAAGTTATAAAATTAGGGCAAGATAACTCCTTGTTTAGGGATGGTTATTCAATATTTAAATTTCAGATATTTAATCAAAAGACAGAGTAAATTGCATTAATATTGTTTGAAGTTTTTAGAAGGAAAATGATATATTACCACAAAATTTTGACAAAATGAAAATTGGACTTTTTTGAATGGTGCGACTTCACTTTTTTGAAAACGATTAACTTAGCTTCGGTTCCTTTTTCTTTGTATTTGTTTCATTGAAACTTACCTTCTCTTGTACTCTATTTTTCCTTGCTATTAATATTATGGCCATTCCATTGACAGTCTTGATATGCTTAGCCTATTTTCTGCACTTATTGCTATTATAACTAAATAAAAATATGAATTAAGCATCAATATAAAATAAATTACAGAGCCAATTCTGACGCAGACCTAAAATGGTCATTAATTGAACACTATACATGAACTGCATAGGTAGGGAAAAAAAATACTTTGTTATCTCAATGTGCCTCCTTTGAGGTTACAAATGAAGTTTAATGCCAAAATATATATGAGGTGATATCACCAAACTGGCAAGTGGCAACAGACCTTCTTACATTCATCCTGCCACACCAAAAGAAGACCGAATAATGACAGAAAAGGGAAAAAAAGATTCCATAATCCTTGAATGGGCAACTGAAACATGTAGCTAAAACTGCATCAAAGATCAAAAGTTCCATTGACAAACCTAAAGTGAAATCCTTGAGGTTCTTCATCTGTGTAGAGAGGATTTTACCAAACATGTTATCAACAAAGTACTATTTACGATTTTGATTCAGGCAGAGAGCCTTCACACCATCTCTTTAAGAGCCACATCAAGTATCCCAATAGAAATTTTTGGTTGGTAATGTTCATCTGTATCCACTTCTTCAATTTCCTAGCATAGGATTGTGAAACCATCAGTATTAGCTTTAATTCTGAAATCTAGTGTTGATTTTGGACAGAGTCTGTCTGTTTATTCACATGACTTGCCATGTTTTCATTCCTATCTGATGTTACTGTCTTTAACCAATTTATTCATATGTCAAGATAAATATGGTACTGACTTCTATAACCATTATGGCTTATGCAAATTGATGAATCTACTAATAACTAAACAGATAAAATTATTTAAAATGATATGCATAACCTTAGCCAATAGGAGTAGGAAAGGACATAACCAGCAACAAAAGAAAAGGAAAAATAAAAACTGAGCATAGAATATCAGATGTGATAATGAGAATTAAGCAAATTCAGCCACCTGAACAATATCCTCTCCCTTGATGACTCGGCCAAACACAATAAGCTTTTCACTTAGATCTGGTATTGGTGCAGTTGTGATGAAAAGATCAAATCCTTTGTTGAAGTAATTACCCTTCGAAGTTCCAAGCATGAATGCTTCATGTCTCATACTAGTTAATCATCACAACATTTAGTAACTAGAAAAAAATATTCAGCTCACAGGTAGATTATCAATGGTCTAATGATATGATAAACATCAAATTGCAATTAAACAAAACAAAAAATAAACCTTGCATATTTCTTTCCTAACAAGTTCCAATCTTCAGTAGCTCCGGGCCCTTTGTTATGACCAGCCTGAATTACATAGTGCTTAATTACTTGGTGAAAAAGCATTCCCTTGAAGTGCCCTTTTTGACTGGAAAACAAAAAATTGAAGTTTGGTTGGAAGCATAAAGAGAATACATTCAAAGGAATTTCATAAGAGGAAAATAGGAGCTTGAAACTAAAGCAGTGAGATAGTGACATTAAAATAAAATAAAAAATTAGGAAAGGTTTTGTGCACAAACAAGTCCTTGAAGTTCTAGCAACTGAATATTTGTCCAGTCAAGACACATCATTATGTTCTTCAGTAGCTGACCAAGTACATTGGTATAGGCATTAGGGTATGCGCAGGATCCTAATAGAACAATCTTAAAATATAGTCATCAAAACTACTTGCATTAGAGTATCCTGACCATCTTCCTGTTTTTCATTAAGAAATCCCAGCAGAGGTTAATCCTCAACACGCCAACAAGATGCACAATTCAAACATAAAACTGAATGCCAAACAGAAGATGAAAGCCTTGTTTAGATAAAAAATTTCAAAAAAAACTTTTTGAAGGAAATATAAAGAAAAGATGGAAAAAGTTACTCCATAAATTAAAGGCATAATACCTAATTTTGTCCCCACTTTGGTTCGGAAATCTCAAGTTAGTCCCTTTATAGAAAAGTGAGTTGAATGGATCCTTACTTATAATTAATTGACTCTAATGAGTCCCTTCCGTTAAATAGAAGGAAACGGAGTTAGTGGACTGATGATGTGACAGTTGTCTTTGGTGAGGTGTCAATACGCAATTGTTTGCGTGCTTACGTGGTGTTAGGGTTCCCCATTTTCAAATTGGGTTGTATTAAAAATTGGGGATAAAGGATTTGGGGCTGATTTGTTCGAGATTAGGGCATGTGCGAGAAAGAAGACTGTCTGCCTCTGTTGGTCCTGATTTCAATCTGGACCCTGATTATCACATGCTTCCATTGGCAGACCTGGATTTGGTTACAGAACCACTGCCTGAGTTTATAGATGTTATGGAATGGGAACCTGAAGTTGAGGTGTTTAGCGATGATGCAGATTCAGAATATAACGTCACTGAAGATTGCTCTTCTAAGGGTGAGAAAGGATGTTCAACCTCCAATGCTTCTGGTGATTCAGGGTGCAGCACAGACAACAGCGAAGGGGAAGACAATCACATGGAAAGCATCCGTAGATCAAAGAGGAAAAAACAGAAGACTGAGGTACGTACAGGTTGAAAACTGTAAAGTGAACAATGGTTGTTAATTTTCTAACAACTTTAAATCATTCCGTTTTTTGTACAGACTGAGATTATGACTTCTTCTGGGAGACGTGTGAAAAGGAGGAACTTGGATGAGTGTGATGACAATACCATTGGGAGTAGCCGACGTAGGAAGGGAAAAAGTGGCCAAAAAATATCAAGAAGGAAATTTTCAAAATCTAAATCTTCCCGGCCTCAAAGGGCTGCTGCACGCAATGCTCTTCATCTATTTTCTAAAATTACTGGTACACCGACAGACGGAGATGGAGATGAAGATAGTTTGATTGGTGATTTTTCAGACAGTGAATCAACATTGCAAGAGTCTAATATTGACAGTGATGAATCTGATGGAACTTTACAGAATGATCAATTGAATTATCCCCAAATCAGCCCCAAATCCTTTATCCCCAATTTTTAATACAACCCAATTTGAAAATGGAGAACCCTAACACCACGTAAGCACGCAAACAATTACGTATTGACACCTCACCAAAGAAACTGCCACATCATCAGTCCACTAACTCCGTTTCCTTCTATTTAACGGAAGGGACTCATTAGAGTCAATTAATTACAAGTAAGGATCCATTCAACTCACTTTTCTATAAAGGGACTAATTTGAGATTTCCGAATCAAAGTGGGGACAAAATTGGGTATTATGCCTAAATTAAAATGTACTTATGTATAAGCTAATTTAGAGAAGCTTTCTCGTATTAGTGTAACCAAAAACTTATGTTTAATTAATGCATAAGTTAATGAAGAAAATTTTCAATTTTCCTTTCTTATTTTTGTTTCAAGTATTTTAAGAGATTATCCAAATAGACCCAAAGTAAAAATTAGATTATTTTAGAAAGTGAATTTTAGACCTAACTTAATTTCATAAAATCGGCTTATAATATAAGATTTTGTACACATTATATACTATAATTTGGTTATATATGTAGTTAATGTGAGGATCTTCAACATACTCCTGAGAATTAAGCATCTAGAGTGAAGATTAGATATTTGTGGATGATTCAAATAGACCCAACAAACCTTGTTAGAACCGGCTTTGATACCATCTTACATAGTGGATTTTAAATCCTAAATCAATTTCATAAAACCGAATAATAAGTAGTGGTTTTTACCTACTTATATATTCTATGATTTAATTATATTTTTAGTCGATGTGAGATCTTCAACATGTTTAGTGAAACTGTAGACTGAAATGAATCAGCACTGTCCTCTTCCTTAATTCCAAGACCAAGAAAATCTCATCAACCAACTTTTGAAGCCACTCCAACATCCCATAACACTAGCTTGTAGCGTAAACTATATGCCCCAAAAGATGAGAAGCATTCTGAATACGAGAACCTTAAATCCATATGATTTAACTAAAACCATATACTTCCATCTACTTAGTCTTTTAGGCTTAACTAAAGTAGACTTCCAATAATCTAATTACCAAAAAGCATGAAATTCTTCATCTTTTCCTTTAATACTCTCCCCAATTTCTTCATCAGCCATCATTTTAATTTCTTGAAATATAAACAGGATTAGGGGAGAACCAAGTACTCACCATAAATCTATGAATTCATCAACAACTTCAGGGGCACTTTCCTTGTAAAGTTCTACTATAATAGAGCCTTTAGAGGTAATTACTACCTATGATAAGGAAGAAATGAGTATCATTTTGTAAGTAAAAATTAATAATTTCACTTGACAACCACCTAGAACTTTGAAAAAAACAAGCTAACATGATCACAGCAGCATGGGGAATGAAAACTTACCGCATATCCAGGTAGATCAGATTTTTTGGATTCCACAAGTGTATTTTCATCCTGCAACAAATTAGTTACTAGAAATTATTAGATTAATCAAGGATCTAAGGAATATTCAGTATTAACTGATGAGGAGGGAAAAACCTTGACTTACCAGTATCCTTATCCAAAAGGAAAAAGAAAAGTAATATACATGTTTGAATTATAAACTTAAGGAAACACGTCGCAAGATACTAGACAGCAAATAAATTTAAAATGGCTACAAAGTTATCGAACCCTTTACAATGTAATATTAAGTCCGTACCTCAGAGACTGAAATGTAGCTCTCTGGTTGAAGTCTCGTCCTGAATGCAGCAGGTAATATAATGAATTATTAGATAACAGAAATGCTCTTTTGAAGTTCATTTTGTATGAGAAAATGAAACACGGACTGTTTAATGTTAATCTCTATTTCTTTATTATCACATTCTCAGACACCATATTAGCAATAGAGGTTCCATTTAAATTCATTTTTTAATAAGTTTGAATCACTCAACAAATGTAGTAGAAAACTGGAAAAAAGATTTTGTACATGTTGACAAACAAATATTTACAGAACAATAAAGCCGAAAACTGAAGTGTCATCAGCAAGCATTCATTACACATTACACAATAACAAGTAACCAATAGTAATAGTATCCCAAATATTCTCACAATGATGCGGAAGAACAGACTAATCTCACACAAGCTAGAGCTACATTTGTACAAGTACATTTGCATAATTTCGTGAGTGATTTTTTATCAGGAAACAAGTATTGTGTATCATTTGTTGCACTACAAAATTGCCTTCTCCAATGTCTATAAATAGAAAAATACATAAGCATGACAAGAATCAATGAATAAAATATAATAGCGGTGGCACTTATGCGAGAAGGCGTTTTCTTACTTTTACTAACCTGTTGGACCAGTGTCTATAAAACATGAAATACATAAGCATGACAATAATCAATGTACAGACTATAATAGTTGTGGCACTTATGCGAGAAGGTCCCTTCTTCCTTTTGCTTTGCTGTAGCAGAACATGAGGTTTTATCCCCATTTAGCCTAATCATCAGTTTCGAGAATCATCAATTTCAAGTCATCAGCAATTCAAAATCAAATCTTCCAATTGAAAAACAAATCAACCAAAAGAAAATTAACAACAGCGGCAGAGAAATCACTAAGTTTATTCAATAACAGATCACCAATTCTTGTTATTAATTTTTAAACATTTAGGAGTTTAATTTCTATGTATTGTTAGTGTAAAATATCTATACAGAAATCATATATAGTTATGACTCTTAAGGTAATTACATTAAAACTGAACAAAATGAACAGTGATTAGATGACAGAGTAACTCGACACTTGAAATCAAAAACCACATATTCCCATGACTTAAAGTTTGAAACTTTCAACATGGCTAAGAACTTTCCTCCAGTACCAGCCAATATCCATTGCAAGATGCTCTCAAACACAGATTGACATCAAACCAATGTATAGACAGTTGCAACAACTAAGGTTTTGGACTCAAAACAAAAATGGTTCAACGCTAAGAGAAAAACAAGCAATACCCGTTATTTCTGAGAACTCAAATGGAGCATAACTCATAACCCTTCTCCTACTACTTGTATAGTCTGAAGAAAACATATAAACAAAACATGAAAATGCAAATAGAGAATAAATACCTCGATGAAATGGGAAGGAAATTGAAGCAGCGTGGATCACAGGAAAGAGCGTGAGAGAGAGAATGAAACAAAGATGAGATTGTGTTGGATTTGTAAAGAGCCAAAATTGAAGGATGCGGGAAGCACGTCAATGAGTTTCAACAAGAGAAATGAACCAAATTTGAAAGATAAATGCGCTCTTCTTGATGAAACTGAAAACACAAACCTCACCGTTTTGCTGTGTCCTTTTAACTTTTTTTAGAAATGATACTTTCACACCAGTTAATATTTTATATTCATATTTATTCGATACTATTATTTTTTATTTTTTATTTTTTTCTTAATAAAATATAAAAATTTACTCTTATATAATTATTTTTCCTATATCGTATAAAATGAATGTAAAATGTTTCATCCTACAATTATCCTTTAACTTTATCTGTTATGTTTTTGTTTGTAAACTAAAACAAATAAAAGTAACGTTATATACATCTATTAAACTTATTATTAAAAAAAACAATATCAAATTTTATTAAAGAATATTTTAATATTAATTTTTTTAATAAAGTTAGGTATATTAAAAAAGTTTTAAGCACTATACATCATTAAATAAATTATATATATCGATCTCTGGCCAAACATATACTTATTTTCTTCTTTCACGTTTTATCTTCTGTATTGATTTTCTTTGTCTTTCTTTTTTTTCACAGATGATCATTATAGTTTAACTATATTTATTTTGTTATTTTGTTTTTCGAGATGCAAATTTATATTTTTTAAACAAAACTTCAAATATTCACTCATGGATAATTATGCAACCAATTTGGTTGATTTCCAACATTAAAAGAATGTCAATAACCTACAAAATACAAATAGAAAGACTATTTAACATGGATTAATCTATTAGTAAAACATATTATAATTAATATTTATAAACTATTTCTTCCACAAAAACATTAGGAAGAACATGCATGATCATCAGCATTTCCAGCACCATGATCTTTGTTCATGGTGATGAATGATTGAATGACACCAGTGAGGTTGGTTACTGCAGAAACAAGGTTGGTGATTCCTTGCTGGTTCACTTGGTTACGTGTTTCTTCAATGTGAAGCCCTCGCCGATGAAGCTCCATCATCTCTCGGTGCCTCTTCTCCTTCTTCTCCTCACAGCTCCTAAGAGCTTGTGCCAACTCTGATGCACTGCGCATGATGCTTGATCCAAGCTTCTGCTCAAATTTCCTGCGTTTCGATTCTGAGTTTTCGTCATCGTTTTTGCATTCTGTGCCACTCGATTCTGATCCCTCTACAACACCCATCACATCACAGGTATTATAATCACCGTATTTTCAATGGAGGAAGACGGAAAATAACACATGCATGTATATAACTATTGAAAAAAAACATTTTCACATTAAGTAATACATATGCATTTAAAACTTTTCTTAAGTAATACATATACAAGTGGAATATATATATATAAAAAAAATTTCCTTCTAAGAAAGTAATTTTAATGTTGAAAAAATAAATGAATTTCTCGATATATTTAATTACTATAGTGCTTTGTATCATCTGACTAGTACATGTTAGACCTCATCCAAACTTAGACCATGTTATTTATTATAAATCAATTTATACATTGAGTTTTATATATGATTACAAAAATAATACAAATAAAATATTATATCAAGAAAAAAAAATTCTTACAAATATCAAGAAATATGCTAGGCTAGCTTTTCACATAAAAGAAGATGAATGGTAACAATCTAGTTTGTCATTTATTTCAGACTGAAATCATTGAAGTGAAACATATTCCTTCTCAATTTGATTGGTGTGTATATATAGATCTATTTTAACCTATGACATTCTTACTAAATGCGTGTGTGTTATATATATAGTTTTCTTTTGGGAAGATTCCATATATTATTGAACCTTATGTTACTCTTATAATATATAATATTATTAATTAAATTCAAGGTACATATATTAATAATAATTAATAAATAGTATACTGTAAATATTTAGTAAATATTATACTAATATAATCATTATACCACTAGGTGATTATTACACCGGTAAATATTCATGATCTCCTAGGACAACCCACAAAATCCAAGACAATGATGACATATGCATCATCCACGGGTATGCATGATGGTACTTTTGAAAATAGATTAATAAAGTCTTGAAACTTAAATAAAACAAGAGTTTTTATATGACATTAGACATATTTATTTTCTTATGAAAGTTTTAATATAATTATGAAGTTCCATGAAAAGGAGAAAGAAAGGGTGAGATTCAAAGAATGATGCAGAGTTTAGTTTTGGAAGTGTTTGTACAGTGTTGTTAGGTTTTAGTTTTACCAAAGGGCATTTGGCCCCATCACACATGTACCCTAAAGAAATACTGACTGTACTTTACCAAAAAGAATAACGGGTCCCATTAATTGTGGCAGGGTTTACAGACAGTACAAGTTTGACCAAGATCCAAACAAAACACAACACATCCAAAAATTATATCGAAAAAAGCAAACATACAAACAACCTAATTTTTTTCTCTCTATTTACATTTGTGAAAATAAAAATTATATAAAATGGAACACAATAAAATAACATAAAAAAAAAAGTAAATTTAATATATTCTTTTACCAGTGAATAACAAAAATAAAGATGAAAATTTAATTAGTACAAGAATAAATAAAAGAGAATCATTATTCATTTATATATAATTTTTAAGAAGATTAAGAATGAAAATGTATTATTATTTATGAACCACTTTTTAAATTAAAATTTAAAAAAAAAAAGAAGGAATAGTGTTGTTATTGTCCTAACTTGATGTTGATTATGAAATACATAGAGTACCTGAAACTGGTGGAGTAGTGGAGTCAACCGGGCGTGGTGGAAGAGACGGTGGTGGCAATAACAGCAGTGGCTGAGAAGCCGCCGGAGTTGTCTGGGAGAGTGGCTGTGAGGTTGAAGTTAGCAATGGCGTAACTTGTGGATGTTCCTGTGGTGGTGAATGGACAACGTTAACGAAATGGTGTTGGTGGTGATGATGAAGTTGTGAAGTGTGGGATTTCTTCTGCAACACTTGCGTGACAGCTTGGTAGACTTGGAGGAGCATGTTGGAGGGTAGTTTGTGTTCCTTACGTTGGTGTTTTTCCATGGTCCAGTAAGATTGGAACTGAAACTGGTTGTTGTTTGAAATATGCGATGAGGAGGAGGAGGATTTGGTGGCCTCGTAGTCTCGAACCTTCTTGTAGTCGCGTAAGAGGTTGTCCCATTTGTCGTTGCACTGGTTCTGGCTCCTCAAGCAGCCGTGGCTCCAGCAGTAGTTCTCCACCCACTTCCACCTTAGTTCGCCGCTGTTTCTGTTGGAAGAAGAGGGAGAAGAGGAAGAAGAAGGTGCTTTGAGCCTGCGTTCGTCGTCGAGCTTCTTGGCTGTGATGAGGATGAGAGTTTCTTGGAGGGTCCAGTTACCCTTGCGGTACTCACGAGCCATGGAAGAAGGGTAGAAGGTTGGGTCAGGTGGAGGTAAGTTTGGTTCAGACATGGTTGGTTGCGGTTATGGTTTCATGTGGCATGAGATTTTCAAAGAGATGGGGTAGGTGAATGTTTGAGTTTTTTTTTTTTCTGTGCTCAGATTGTGGGAAGAGAATACACAATGGAGAACAAAAAATAGTTATAATTTTCTTTAGAGTAACAATGGTTTCACATACGAACTTTTACATTTGATCTTAATTTCTCTTACTTTTTACTTTTATTTTAAAAAAATTAAAATAAAAAAAATTATGACTATTTTATTTTTATAATATATATTAAATATATATAAATATATGTCACTTTATCATTATTTTTTTCTTTATATATTTTACTCACTCCATTCTTTTTCAATTCAAGTAAGTAAAACAATTGATTTATTATGCTAAACTTAGTTTTTTCCCTGGATCTTAGAAGATGTAGATTTGATTTTAATTAGATAATTGGAATAGCTGTGTCACTTAAAAATATATATTGCAAAGAGACATCATTTATCCATATTATTGAGAAGATCACATAAGGACACATTTATGCTGTATAGAGGTATCATTTGATGATAATAGTGCATAAAGGGTTTTAGATGTATGTTTTTTTCGTTTTTTGACGTCTGATTTGTATTCGACGTCTTTGTGGGTGACGTTAGTCAGACGTCGGGGTATGACTCGGACGTCTATATAGACGTCCGTTGTGGTCAGGCCCGACGTCTATATAGACGTCCGAGGCATATCCCCGACGTCCATATGCCTGAAACGGGTTGTTAAGGGATTAAGGGGGTTAGACGTCTGTTGTGCACTAACCGACGTCTATTGGGTGTTTTTTTTTTTTAAAATTAATTTATTTTTGCAATAAAATCACACCTAAAAAACAGAAAATTGTCTCAAAACAATATAGTATAATATATATATATATATGCGTTTCATATAAAGAAAGTTCTACTTAATGTAAAAAATAATCCAATATGAAGATATAAACTTAAACTAAACCTAAGCAATGTTCATTAACAAATAAAAGTGTTCCTTGCTCCATCTTTGCAGAAGATAAGTTGTCCACTCCTGCCTTATCTGCCTAATTGTGTCCTCTTGTATAGGAGATGTACTCTTGAAGCGCTGCAAAATTGAAGAAAGATTCATTAGGATTTCATATATGTTTAAAGATGAATTTGATTTGTAATGTATTCAAGGTATGCATCATTATCTCATTCCAGTCATATGTAATGACAGCTCGAATGATGGTCTTAATCCAATACATGACATGAAAGCCACATTCCCATGAATCTTGCTGCTGGTTACACTAAAATGACAAACTAAATAGTCAAGAATTTAGATCATTCAATAACATTGAAAATGAATTAGAACTATAAATGACTTACAACCTTTGGATACAAAAATTGAACTAATTGACCTCGAGATTTACCAATAACTCTGTACAGATTGAAAACATAAAGTAAAATTATCATAACTATATTTATCATAAAAGTTTAAGGTGAACATCAAATTCAAAGTCATTTTTGGATAAACACTTACCCTTGAAGCATGGTTCTCAAGTCATTTTTCATCTTCATGTGCAACGAACAAAACCATATAATTTTACATTGTTTGGGAATGATGACCATCAGCTGCCAGTGCGACCTATCACGAAGGACAAATAGTTATTTAACTAATTAAGGAAACTTTAATAATGAACTTTTACATATAACAACACCTACCTATCAATGTATGGCACAAGGTATACGTCTCTTTTTGACTCATCCATCCATGTTTGCAAATAATGTTGTCTGTTTTCAAGTGTGTTATCAGAAGGTTGAATGGTCTGAGATTCAACAAATCCGTACATAAAAGACCAACCTTGGTCTACAACGATTGTGTCCATGTACCTAAAACAACAAAGTTAAGTTGTTAGAAACTATAGGAATCTAAATAAAAGGAATATGGAAGACAAATTTAACTATCTTACGTGCACCACAGTTGAATGATGGAAATATTCAACATCTTGTCTCCCCCAATCACCTCCAATGCATCAGGCAATGTGATATATACTGGCACATGGGGGGCACACCAAATACTCTCAAATCCCAGTATAATTCTAATGGTGCTCTCTTCAACATGGGTAATCTTGTCATTAGCTTTGATAGAGGATCATCCTCCGCTTCAGCCATGTCATCATCTTCATGTATGACTTTATCATGAATCGACTGCTTCTGATGACGTGTGAACTGAAGACAAAAATTTCATCAAAGAGTTATCAACAAATATTTTTAAACTTAACATAAAAATACTAATAACAAAGACATTATACTTGTGGAGTAGCAATGTGTGACATGATCAATACTCTAGGCCAGGCTATAAATGATCCTATGGAGTAGCGATGTGTGACATCATCAATCTTTTTCCAATGTGGTGAATCAGCAGGGTGTCGAAGAAGATTATCGCACTTTATTTTGTCAAAGTGCCATTTAAGGTTCTTTGCATCTTCTTTAACAAAGAACATACATTTAAACCTAGGTATTATAGGCAAATACCACATCATCTTAGCAGGTGCACCATCATTACCTTCATTAGTAGTGTTTCTGTCAGATTTCTTTTTAAAACGGGATAAACCACATGTTGGACAATACTTTAGCGAAACAAACTCCTTTGTGTACAAAACACAATCATTAGGACAAGCATGTATCTTTTGATATTCAAAACCCATTGGACATAAAAAAACTTTTGCCTCGTAATTACGAATAGGTAGAGTATTATTTCCTGGAAGCATCTCCTTCAACAACTCCAACAACTCGGTGAAACTTTTATCGGTCCATCCATTCCTTGCTTTTAAACTAAACAACTTTAAAGTTGCAGACATACATGTAAAGTTCGAGCATCCAGGGAACAACAGTTGCTCTGAATCATTTATAAGAGAATCATACAAATTAGCTCTTCCAAAATTATCTTCACCGACATCACGTATCATGTCCTCTAAATGATCACTCATCCATTCTTTCACATAATCCGTTCATCTTGACGTGGTAGGCTGGTTTAATACTTCTCCATGCCAAGTCCAAACGGTATAAGTCCTCATTATGCCGAACATGAATAGATGGTCACACACATTGCCTAAGTCTTGTTCTATTTGATTAAGACAACGAACACAAGGACAAAAATATGTCCCGTTCACAGACTTAGCATTTTGTTCAACGTATTGCAAGAACTCTGAAACACCCTTATCATATTCTTTATTGATGCGATGTTCATTCATCCAGCTTCGATCCATACTATGTTCGTAAAATCATCACTTTAAGTTTTTAACTCTCATAAGGTTAGGCCTTACCCATTCAAAAAAATTATTTTTCATAATTTGCTAAGACACGTGCAAAGAAGTCTACATCATAAATTTGATAAGATTTTCGCAGCATTTCACATTGGTATCCGAAATACACGAAATGAGAGTAGTCAACGATGGCCACAATCAAATATGCATTCGGAGAACAACACAAATACTGAACCGAAATTTTATCAATCTTACCTATAAACTCCAACTTACATGTTATTGCAAATTATAAAAATTAATTTTCTCAAACTGTCGAATCGGACAATTCAAAATTTAACACAAACGATTAAAAGATTAATCGTTTATGTTAAATTTCAAACGGGAACTAAGTTTCACTCAATGATTTGATACTTATAATCTAACATGTCAATTATAATAACACAACTACTACATGCATATTCAAAAGCCAATAACACATGCAGACCTTAAAGTCAAAATCATGCATACACAAAACCCAATAACATGCATACAAAAAAATTATCAACGAAGAAGCTAACCTGAAAAGAAGATTCCAAATGAAATGGAGGAAATTCGAGGAGTGCACGACCTAAAACGTAGGCCAAAAAGAGTAAAAAATGCCGCCCAAGAACACGCAAGAAACTGCATCAAAACGCACCGAAAATGATTTTTAATCGGTTCAAATCAAAGATATTTCATCACAGAGCAATTTAATCGGATTAAAAGTAAATTTAAACGGTCCAAAAGAGAGAAAACGTACCTGGAAACACAATGCCGCAAAGTGAAATCGCGGGGAAGACGATGAACAATGAGCGTAACTCCTCGCGGGTTCACCATTTTAGTATATATGGCACTAGACGTCGGGTACTGGGGGGCCCCGACGTTTATAATATTATAGACGTCGGAGCCATAACTAATATGACGTCTTTTGGATTTAAATATTCATATTCATGGGGGGTTTAGACGTCCGTTAGAGGGGCCCCGACGTCTATAATATTAGAGACGTCAGGGCCCCTCCACAACGGACGTTTCAGTGGCTGAAAAGGTTAACTCTTCAACTACCATGTCAGCCACTGAAACTTCCGTTGTGGAGGGGCCCGACGTCTCTAATATTATAGACGTAGGGGCCCCTCTAACAGACGTTTCAATGGCTGAAAAAGTTAACTCTTCAACTACCCTGTCAGCCACTTAAATGTTCATTGTGGAGGGGCCCCGACGTGTATAATATTATAGACGTCGAGACCCCTCCACAACAGACGTTTAAGTGGATGATAAAGTAGTTGGAGAATTAATTTTTTTCAGTCACTTAAACGTCTGTTTGAGAGACCTCGATGTTTATAATATTATAGACGTCGGGTCCCCCACAACAGACGTCTAAAGTCTCACTTATTTACAAAAATATCACCGATCAATTATTTACGTTTATATTTTTATAGACAGACATTTATTAAATAACGTTAAAAGCCAATTATGTACTAGTGTGATCATAAATCAACTTTAGTAATATTAATAAGAACTTAAGTTTATTGATTTATTATGCTAAACTTAGTTTTTTTTTCCTGGATCTTAGAAGATGCAGATTTGACTTTAATTAGATAATTGGAATAACTTTGTCCATGTGTCACTTAGAAATGCATGCTGTAGAGAGGCATCATTTGTCCATATTATTAAGAAGATGCAAGTGATCTTGAAAAGGATGCCAAACTTGACATGCATTGGGTAATGATTTCAGATCAATATATTAGAACACATTTATGTTGTCACTACTTGTCAACATTGCAGAACGGCTCATATATGATGGTATCTAAGGTGAGTTTGAATTGTTATACTATTCTGCCTTTAGTAATGAACTTTATAAAATTTCGTTTATTTTAATAAATATTAAAATATATATTTAATAAGTATAATTTATACATTATTTAATTAAGTTTTTTCCTTAAATACTGTTAATTACATATTAATCTATTTCAATGTTTTTTATATATATATTATATAAATGTCAATTTTTAATTATTTTCTTTCAATAATTTTAAAGTTTAATTTTCTTGCTTTATATATTATTATCATTTTTAACTTTTATCAACAAATTTATAATTAAAATTATCTTTTAACAATTATATCAAATTAATTATTAGCATTTTATTTAAATAGTTTTTTTCTTCAAATTATTTATAATAGACATAATTATATATATATATATATCACTTTTAATATTTATTATACTATAAAAATATTCTAATTATTTATAAATTATTATTCCATTTATGTTTTTTTCAATTGTAATATTTCTTATATTTAAATAAATATATTTCAACTGTTTTAAAATGATTATTACAATTTTTAATATTTTAATTATAATATTTATACTTTTAAATAGAAATGTTTCAATTAATTTTACATTTATTTCATTTACCATTTTAAAGAAAAGAAAAATCCAATATAACTAACTTTCAGTTTTTTAAGAATCTAATAACAGTTATGTATACTGTCTTATTAGTTAAAGTGCACACTATACTCTCTAAAGAA
Organism: Vigna umbellata; assembly: GCF_029865625.1. NCBI lineage: Eukaryota > Viridiplantae > Streptophyta > Magnoliopsida > Fabales > Fabaceae > Vigna > Vigna umbellata. The sequence goes on along the minus strand of NC_142167.1, from coordinate 47,573,499 downwards.
TTAAAAGTGTAAGAGAGTGTTATTACAGGGAAGAATTATGACTAATACATATATATTTATCTAGAACTCTCTCATACGTACTTGTTTTTATCTTACTTCACTAAAAAAATAAGTACTTAGAAAGAAGAAAGATCAAGAAGACATCTTGCATAGTAATTTTCACCATTCTTCAAATACAATCATGTCTTATGAACTCAGCAGTTCATAAATTTCAAATTTCATCCAATTCATTTGAAATTCCGAACCCACACAAAATTCCAGAGCTTCCCATTTCTCTAACCTTAATGAATCTTCTTGTTGTTGCTGTGTTCTTCCCAATCACCATTTTCAATGTTACTCCTTCCAATCTAAACCCTACCCACTAACATCATCACCGCTACACCCTCTTGTACCATGAACTCTCTCTTTTCGCTTGAAAACCTTCCTCCACCACCGGGAATTCCAATCCCCGCCTCAATTGCCGCCGCCACAGCCACCACCAGCGCCTCCCCGGCCCCAACACTAATCCCAAAGCTCGAACCTTTCGACGGATGGCTCAACAACCCCACTTCCCAACAAAAACAATCTCAGGACTCCAATTTTTCAAATGGGTCTCTGGACCTCGACCTCAATCTTGTATGCGACGGAACCTCCGACGAACCAAACAACAACAACTTATTTTCCGAGTTCAACAGAATCTCCCAGCTTTTCCACACTGCGTTCTCCGCCAACGACCCCCAAAATGACGCCGTTCCCGACCCCATCACCGATAGCCTGCAGCAGCTCCGAAACGACGCCTTTTCCAACCCTTTTGCCGAAAACTCGCAGCACATCAAAACCGAAGCCGATTCGGACCCATGGCTGCAGCAGGCCCCAAAGGGCATCGTTCCGGACCCGGATTCGCGGGCAATTGTGCCCGTTCCGGAGGAGCAGCAGTCTTCTTCGATGGTGGCCGCAACCACGCCGAGGCGACGGTGTAAGGAGCTGGTTCGGGTGGCGGATCTTGGCGGGCCGGAGCATCGGCACTTCCGGGACGTTGTCCGGCGGACTCGGATGGTGTATGACTCGTTGCGCGTGCTGGCGACGGTGGAGGACGAGCGGCGGGTGGACGCCCGCAAGGGCGCAGCGATTTGCGAGCCTCGGCCGTGATGAGGAGCTGTGGTTTGTGGTTGAATCGCGACAAGAGAATTGTTGGTGCGATTCCTGGTGTTTGTGTTGGTGATGTGTTCCTCTATAGGATGGAGTTGTGCGTGGTTGGGTTGCACGGTCATCCTCAGGCCGGCATCGATTATCTTCCTGGCAGCATGAGTTCCAACGGCGAACCAATTGCCACGAGCGTGATTGTCTCAGGTGGTTACGAGGATGACGTTGACGAGGGTGATGTTATCACCTACTCCGGCCATGGTGGGCAGGACAAGAATTCTCGGCAGGTTTGTCACCAGAAGCTTGAGGGAGGGAACCTTGCAATGGAGCGGAGTAAACACTATGGGATTGAGGTGAGGGTGATTCGCGGGGTGCGCTGTGAGGGTGCAGCCTCTGCCACTGGGAAGTTGTATGTGTATGACGGCTTGTATACGATTATCGATTGCTATTTTGATGTTGGGAAGTCGGGTTTCGGTGTTTTCAAGTTCAAGCTGTGTAGGATCGATGGGCAAGCTAAGATGGGGAGCACGTTCATGAAGGAAGCGCAAATGCTAAAGAAGGATCCTTTGAGTTTCAAACCCACGTGTTGTGTTTCGCTTGATATTTCAAACAGGAACGAGAATGTGGGGGTTCGCCTTTTCAATGATCTTGATCGCAATTTCGACCCTCTCAGGTATGAATACCTTGTGAAGACAAACTTTCCTGAGTTTGTTTTTCACCAGAGTGGGAGGGGTACGGGTTGCGATTGTGTGGACGGGTGTGTTGAAGGGTGCTTCTGTGCCATGAAGAACGGAGGGGAGTTTCCCTATAATCACAGTGGGATTCTCTTGAGAGGGAAGCCTTTGGTTTTTGAGTGCGGCCCGTTTTGTCAATGCCCCCCTCATTGTCGGAATCGGGTGACGCAGAAGGGGCTCAAAAACAGGATGGAGGTGTTCAGATCTAGGGAAACTGGTTGGGGAGTTAGGTCCTTGGACCTTATTCAAGCTGGTGCTTTTATATGTGAGTACACAGGGGTTGTGCTCACTAGGGAGCAAGCAGAACTTTTGTCCATGAATGGTGATTCCTTGATATATCCGAATCGGTTCACTGATAGGTGGTCGGAATGGGGTGACTTGACTATGATAGACTCCAATTATGTGCGTCCATCTTATCCCTCGCTCCCTCCTTTGGATTTTGCTTTGGATGTGTCAAGAATGAGGAATGTTGCTTGCTATATGAGTCATAGTTCCACTCCCAATGTGTTGGTTCAGTTTGTCTTGTATGATCACAATAATTTGATGTTCCCTCACCTTATGCTGTTTGCAATGGAGAACATCCCTCCCATGAGAGAGCTCAGCCTTGATTATGGGGTAGCTGACGAGTGGACAGGAAAACTCGCTATATGTAACTGATTTGTTTTCAAAGTTTTCTACACTTTATGATATACTGAAGCCAAGTTTAATGAATTGTTCGCAGAGGTAAGGCCATGTTCTTTCAGCAACTTATTTGTTTTCAGAATTTGCACTCTACTCTTCCATTTGATATCTTCCATTTGATATTTTAGCTTATTTCTCAATATTAGTCTGGTCTGGATTGTAAACTCTGTTAGCCATACGATTTGTAGACATATTATTCATTATAAACTGCTCCATTTTGTGGTCTTTCTAGCATCCTGGTGCACTTCAGATGACAGGAAGTTCAATATTTGTTGTGACTTTGAAGATTGAGATAATATGTTGTAATATCTTACAATTGTAGTTTGGTTTTCAGATCCATCAGTAGTTTTATCTATTTCTCTCAGTCCAATATGTTATCCTGTATTTGGGATGTGTTTTGTGTGTCTTCTTCTATTTATCTATTAAGGGTGCTATTTTATTGCACACATGCTCTTAAAACTTTCTTTCCTAAGAAATCCACTTCATTTACAGTCACATCATATTATGTATTAGTGTAATAAATTAACTGTATTCGAATTCGTTAATACTATCCATGGACAATTGCCACTTAATTTGTTCATCTTGGTTCTTTATAAATATTTTGTGGAATTCAGGTGTGAGTGTTAAAGTTTGTCATCTATAATTAATGGGCTAAGGGACTTAATTTGTTGCTTTATTTTAACTATTAAAAGATATGTTTCTTGTTATTCTATTTTTTGAGAGTCATTATTATATGAAAATTGTTGCACTTAATCACTATGATTTAGATTGTGAATTATATAAATCTTAATTCTCAATTAATTTTTTGTCATGTTGGTTCTATAAATGGTGTACCCTTGTCCTCAGTGTTGTTTCGTGTTTGGTGTCTGTGGCGGAGTTGGTGCCTCATACTAATATTACAGGCTTACAAGGTGCTAAAAATATTGATTATGACTATTTTTACTAACTATATTTTTCTGCTATGAGCACTTAGGAAACAAAAATAAGAAGAAAAATGGAAATGCGATTCTTCATTAGTTAAAATTAACTTATGCAATAAATTTGTAGAAACATAAGCTAATTTTAATTTATGTGGAAACTTGTTTCTTTATTTTTCCTTCTTATTTTTCTCTTCTAGAAGTATTTAAGGAGATATTTGTTCAAACCTTCCCTTTATGTTATTTAAAACATTATTGACTGAATTTGTCTGGTCAAAAGACTACAGTGAAGACCAACATAAGGTTGGAACAACTTAACCAGAAGAATTGAGAATTGAACAACTATAGGCAACCTTAAGCTGTCATCAAATTGTTAACTGAAAAATGTTACATGTCCGTTAGGGATAACAGTGTCCATGATTTATTCATGTAAGATGCTAATAGCAAGAATAAACTTTACCACTTGTTATCCTGAGTTAACATTTTCCATTAGCAATTGGGTGATATATTTACACTGGATAAAATTTGCTTTATTTTTAAAATTAGAGGATCCAAAGTGCAATTAAATTTTTATAGGGACCAAAAGTACATATCTCTGAACCTATAAGGACTAAAATTGGAAGTCTAAAACTTATAATAGGGTTAAACAATATGATAAACTATTTATAACATAACATATAATATACTAAACCAAATAATAATAAGTTAAAAAAGCACAATATATGATATAATATAAATTAAGGAATAATAGAAATAAAAATATGTTATGTGCATGTATTTTAAATTTTAAATGGGGGAAATGTAGGATTTTGCAATCCAATTTAATTGACAGCCAATACTTGTGTGTGTGAATCTTGCACTAAAAGATTATGTCAAAATCTGCTTTCTATCTGTTGGATTTCCATCCTGCCTGAATTCCCATTGTGTTTCACTACACAGATTCTTTTCACGTGGGTTTTTGCAGCGCTTTTAGGTTTGTTCCAACTTCCTATCATGCAAGATTGGTGCTTCAGATACGGTTGTGGATCAGTAAAAGGTCAAATGGAAATTTAATGTTAATTTTTCACAGTGTAATAATTTTCATTATGTTTAAGTTGAGTTGAAAACTAAACTAGTTGATTGAAAATGTCTTTGGTCTGTGTTAGGGAAGATGCTTACTTTGAGATTGCCTATGATATTTGAATCTAGTTATGAATTAACTATCTGAAAATTATTAGCTGTTTGAGAGTCTTACACTCCTCTATTTATCAATTTTGGATAGCAAAGTGCAGTGCGCATAGTGGGATGACTGTTATTTTAAAATATTTTTTTATGGGTATATACTTCATTTTCCATCTCTTCTACTTCATTTTCCATCTCTTCCTCTTGTAGACAATAAAAAAACTAATTCATTTTCAGTATGTTTCCCATTTGCACTGATTTCTCGTATCAGCCACATGTTAAAATCATTAGTAATGGACAATGGGGTCAATCATTTTACAAATTTCACAGTGGTCTTTCAAAGACTGATTATACTTCGCAAAAACCAAATCTCTTGCAACTTTTGATCTTCAAAGCTGCTACCTTTCTCAGAAAGAATCAAAGAAAACTTCATGCATTGACAGATCTGCCAAAGACTGCTGTAGCCCCCATCCCCAGTTTGACAGTGCTGCTATTCCCTTTTATCAATATATTGACATGCCTTTTTATGCAAGTGTCATATTGGCTTTAACTAAATCAGTGCAGGAGACACGAACTATCTTGTTTTAAATTTACCTTTCTTTATTTAGAAGAATAAGTAATAAAAATTGGGCTTGTAGACTGCATTGTCACAGACAGATGCTATGAGGTCATGAACTAACTATTCTAAAAGCTTAAATTGTAAGTTGATGGCTCTTGCATGGTTGCAAGTATAACAAACTGCTAGTAACTTGAAAGCTTTTCAAAAAGCAAACATTCCACTCCTTTTTAAAAATATTTGGGTTAAATATGTTTTTAGTCCCTAAACTATTGGCCGTTTCTGGTTTTCGTCCCTCTTTCAAAGTAAGGTACGATTTGGTCCTCAATCTTTAAAAAACGTTCGTTTTAGTCGAAAAAACGAACGTTTTGAGGACTAAAACGAGGACTAAAAACAAAATTTTGAGGACTAAAACGAACGGTTTTTAAAGATTGAGGACCAAATCGTACCTTACTTTGAAAGAGGGACGAAAACCAGAAACGGCCAATAGTTTAGGGACTAAAAACATATTTAACCCAAAATATTTATGTTTAATTTTATGAACTATGTTTTAGGTTTTAGTTATCTGGTATGTTAGTCCTTTTTGTCTCTATGATTTTATACACATACATTTGTTATTATATTTTATTCAGCCAGGCATATTTGGACCTGATTTCATTGTTTCTTTGTGAACCTGCCCTTCTTTCAATACATAAAATAAAATTTAGTAAAATTTAATCATTTCTTTCAAATTAATTACTGCATTTTTTTTTAAAGTAAAGGAGCTTGTGTGCTTACATTTATATGGTTCTCACATTCCATGCCCATTCATTACACTGTTTCCATCCCCTGGAAATCTTTCGAGCATCGTTTCTCTTGTTCCTTGTCCAACATTTTAGTTATATAACCTTAATGTTAAGAAGTTGCTTCATAACCGTATTCCTAAATTTTTGTGGATTGAGCTCTTATCTTAGTTTTTAACATTGTCATCTGATGCTATGTGTGGTAAAATTGTCGCCTTTTGAAATGACTGCCTTAAAGTCATATCTAAGGTGATTTTTGATTAATTCCCTTGTAAAAATCTATACACCGTTAGTGCATGATGATTGATCATTTTATCTTAAAAGAAGAGATTCAATTCAGAAATGACTGTTCTGAGATAAAATCACAACATAAATATTGCTGGTTAGATATTTTTTCATAGATTTAAACCAGACCCTAGTCTATTGGTTTGTCCATTTTGCTTCAGCAAAGGCTCTTTATCACAGACTAATGAGGTTACATATATTGCTGGTTTGAGATATTTCATCTCAGATCTTTATACTTTTGTAGTTGTGCTTTGAAAGTTTTACATGTGTTTTTATCACACCTGTGAGCACCCTTAGGCAGTTGAGTTTAGGTGGAAATGATAACTCCCTTTACTACGTATGAAAATTTTTTATACTTGAAACCAAATTTGTCTTTCATTATGAGCAATGTCATTCTTGAGGCATGCCAATTTGAGTTGATATTCATTTGCAGATAGTGAAGATGATGTGGCATGACTTTTACACGGTTTTTCAACCCTGCCTGTGAAGGAAGGTATAATAACTTGCTGGCTTATGGTGCCAGGATATCAAAATTCAAACATGTGGAGCTCTCTGTTACGTTATAAATGATGTGCCCTTTGTGGTGAGGAAGATCAGGAATTGTGTAGACGTGTGTAATTTTCGAACCTGTTGATGACATTTGTTTGTTTGTAGTAACTGTTGATTTCTTCCTTCTCCTGGGCGAAGAAGCACTTTCGCAGTCACATTTTTGTACTCACGTATACTTCAGCTGTGTCAACTGTTGCATCATTTGGGGTACTTGTTTGTACATAACATAAGTTCAAAGCTTGTATAGATTTTGTAATAGTGACTGGCAAAGATAGATGGACATTGCTGCTAATGATCTTGTATGATGACATGGAATAAACGTAACACTATAATGTTCTTAAAAACCTTACATGAACATAACATTTACAAATTCAGCATTTTCAGTATTTTGTCAGACAATGAGAGCATATCATGGTTGTATGGGATATGAATAATTTTTCCTTGTTAAGGTGGGATCTGTCTGTTACACTCTTACTTTTTCACCACTTTTACAACAGTGTAGCAAATTACCACTTTTACAACAGTGTATACAAGAAGCGTTGATGATTTATTTAATTAGGTTAAGTTTTGTTTATTTATCCTTATTTAATAAGCCAACCTAAATTAAGTTAATTAATATTAAGGAGGGACACTTTTGTTGTATGTTGTGTTGTGATAAAGTTTATAAGGGGTGGATTTGGACGTGACCATATAGGCCTAAGTAGTTACGTAAGATGGTCTTTTTGTAAAGGCTGCTTCTATAATTTTACCTCGATACATTTAAAAGTTCTGGTCTTACTCTTTTTTTTTTTTCATTTTGATTTCCAGAATAAAAAATATTTTGGAATACAAAATAAAAAAAAAGAAAACATTTTTGATTTTGAATCAAGTCTAGATCAGAGAGGAAGGATTACTTCATGAGATTATTTCGTGACGAAGGATTTTCTATGACTTGAGTCTTAGGTTAAGGTTAAGGCTTAAGGTTTTATTTAATGTTTGGTGTTGCAACCGTGCTGTGAAAGAATGTTTGAAATTATCTGTTTTTCTTCAAAAATACAACTTTGACTCTTTAAATTCTTCTATACTTGCAAAAAAATAATGTAAAATTGGGGTTGTTATCATGATTTTTACATAAAATTAAAGCCAACCAATTCAACATTGAAATCAACTAATACTAAACCTTTGTCACTAAGTGTCATTCCTAGCATCAACAAATGGAATCTCAACAACATGAAGCTTGGTAGCAAGGAAGCTCAGCAGCATGGAAGCTTAATCGCATTGGAGCTCGATAGCATGAGAGCTTGGTAGCATGGAGTTCGATAGCATGGAGCTCCACAACATGGAGTTCGACAATGTGGAACATCAGTAGCATGGAGCTTAACAATGTGAAACATTAGTAGCATGGAACTTGGCGACATGGAACTTGATGGTATGGAGCTCGACAGCATGGAGCTTGACAATATTAAGCTTGCAAGTAGGGACCTCCAACATGGCAACTCAAAAACGGAGCAAGGCCAACTCTCATGGAAGGGTCTTGTTGACTAATTTAAATGCCACCCTCTTCATGCCTTCTTCCTTTGGTTAAGCTCTAATGGTGAAGGTCCATAGCCATGCTTCTATTATTACCCCTCTTGATCGAGTTACAGAGTTACAACTTTCAGCATGTGAGCATCGGGAACCTAACAGCCAAATTCAAACCTTTTTACAAATTATTTAATTTTTGGGCTTAGGAGGCTGTGTACCATATGCCTGTTTAGCTGAGCTAGTCCAGGCCGAGCTCTTATAAACTGACCATTCAAAGCGGAGTTCCTCTAAATTGACCACTCTAGGTTGAGCTCTTCTGGACCAATCACTCCAGCCCAAGTTCCTTTGGTTCGAGCTCTTTGGGACTGACCACTCCAAGTCGAGCTCGAAGATCGATCACTCTAGGTAGAGCTCTTTGGCCAACTCATTTAGGTTGCCCACTTTGGGCCGATTGGTTACAAAATTGTCAGTAACAATGGTAATGACAAAGTAGTCCCATTATTACCGAACAATATGGTCGACCGATTATAAAATGGTTAGATTAATAATGGTAATGACGAGTTAATCTGTTAATGCTGATTAAGGTATGATTGGATTGTAATTAAACTAACAAAAAGATAAAATCTTATTACAACTACTATATATAAAGGTCTAATTAACAGTTCATTTACTGATTTTGACATCATAATACTTTCTACAAGTATTATATGAGCGAACTTTGAGAGACATCAAAACCTAATAGTTGAATGATAAAGACAAGACAACCACCTCAGAAATCAAGAATATTTGATTGTTTCCAAGCTTGATCAAAGACCTACTGAAATAATTATTATTACTATTATTTTATTTTTACTTTTAACGGAAGTGACTAATTCTTACAATACGGTGAATCAAATTACGGTTTGATTTATAACTTAATTCTTTTTAATATATAATGATGTTTAGTACATTGTTTTTGGAAGCAAAATTTCCAATTTTTATTCCTTAAGAAGTATTCTAAGGACAATCGTTGACATTTTCCATGATACTAATATTTGAAGGAATTAGCATGTGTATATTTTTCAGATTATGTATTTTATCCTTTGTCGCTTCATCAATTAAATTGATTCAAAGCTTTCTGTTAGAGTTAAAAATTTCCAAATTAGAAAATCATTTTCAGGACACATTTATTTACTCATTACATTGAATTTTATTGAAAATACTTATAAATTAACAAAGATGCTTCAAATTTAAAATATGCTCCTATTATGAGAAATTATTCCAATCAATTTTTTTTTCAGTAAAAAAAAAAATATTAAAGTAGAACACTTGTTCAAATCCTTTTACAAGAAAGTTGAAAGTATTACCCAATTTAAGATACATAATTTGTAATATCCCTAAAGTATCATTGCACTCAACAATGTCTAAATCTTTTAGGGTTAAATGAAAGTCACATAAAGTATAAATTGACAGCTAACTAGAAACAAAGAGTGACAGGTTGAGAGTTGTTGTCGGGACATATGATGTGGAAAATGTTTTTTTAATAATTTCTTTTAACACTCTTTTATAATTGTTTACGCAATAATTTATGATTGGTTTATTTTAAATTTAAAATAGTGATACGTAATTTATTGTTAAAAAATTATTAAAAAAATTATTAACATGTCACAGTGTGATATTGTATTCATTACATGACTAATTTGAAGTTTTTCCCTTTTTCAGATATTTTGATTTTAAACATTTAACTGACACTGAAACCAATCAGAATAAGAGAAGATCGATAGCTTACGTTTCGACCATAGCCATCCAAAATATTTTCTCTGTATCTATCTTTTCTTACCTAAAATAAGAATTTTAAACAATCTTATTCTTTAAATGGTCTTAAAATAAAAGTAAACATAACTATAATATAATGATGAAAAAAGAGAGAGTAAAAGTAAGTCAAATCAAAGGTTCTAGCATTTGTTCTCTCTCTTGCAATTTTCGTTTTCATTCATTAAGGCGATCTCCCTGTACGTTAGGTATGCTGCTAGTTTTCAAAAAGTTGGAAATTGAATTTAAAGTTAAGCATGATATCATAATTATAGTTAGAATTTATTTTAATAATATTTATTTTTTTTTGTTAGATATATTGTTTTATTTGCTATTAGGTAGTTATTTATTAACGTGTAGTTTTATTTTCGATATCTATATAACTCATTGTAAGGAAATGTGTTGAAATTTTCATATCGATTAGAAAAAATACCAATTTAAAGTATATAAATGAGTAAAAATCTCATTTTATAAATTAATTTAGTGAGATTAAGTTAGATTTAAAATTTACTTCTTACTGATTATTTTTTCTTCTTTTTATTAAAAAAAATAGATACTAAATCAAATTTTAAGATACCAAAAAGGTTGGAAGTACCACTCAATTGTGTTTCCAAAGTTTAACTTTGTTTTCTGTATCTACTCTTCAACCTACCTACACTGTTATTAAAACCATTTATTCTACTTCCCTTTTCCACATCTTCTACCTATATCTAGACCTTTTAAAACCATTTATTGCACTCCCCTTTCCCACATGTTCTACATTATATAGAATTCTTATTTGAATCTCATTCATTCGGTTTCTAAAATTAAGTCGTATTTTTTATAAATTCAAAAATTACTTATATTTAATATAATCACAAAAATACATTTTTTTAATGTTTTAGTGTTTTTAAAGTTTTTATAAATTTTGTTTTGATAACCTATTTATAAAATATTATATATAAATAAATTTTTAACTTAGTTTTAGTTTTGAGATCTAAAATATAATAAACACATTTCACTTTTAAAAAATAATTTTTTTTTCAAAATAATTTATCCATAAAATAATCAAATAAGTTATTATATTTTTAAAACATCCCGACAACATTCAAATTGAATAAAAGTACACACAATTTTATAAAATTTAAAAAGATAAAAAAAATTAGATTTTAATATAATTATTCAAGAACAGTGAATATCATTAAGTTACAATATAGATCAATATGTTAATTTAATAATTTTTTTTAAATATATTATAAATATATTATTGTGAATAAAATAGTTAATATATTAATATAATCCATAGGATTTTATAGATATTTAATTCTGTAAAAAATTTAATGAAGAGTTTTTTTTAGTTTTATAAACTTTTTTAGTTTCAATCCATGTGAATTAGGACAAGATCATATGAGATAAGCTAATGTGATAAATCTAAATACTTATATCCTTCCTTGTCTCTATTGTTATTATGTTCTTCCATTATTCATAATTGAATTGAAGCACATCCTTTCATACCATTCCTAGTCTCCATTTTCATTTTACCAACAAAGCATTATTCCTAGTCTTCATAAGAAGAACTTTGTTTTTTTTTTATATTAATCTTATTCAAATAATTCAAATATTTAAAAAAGTTAGTTTTTTTTTTTGGCATAAATACATTTATTGGTATGATTACTAAATTAAAACAGCACCTGTTTGTTTTGTATCCAAATTTTTTTGTAATATTCCATTATTAGTGGAAATATATTAGAATCATGCACATATTTAATCATTAATTTATTCCGTATTTAAAAATTTCAGTTTCAATTTATTTGTAACAATTTTTCATTTATTTTAATTCTAATTATTTTTCTTTTTGTATATTTAAGTTCTCTCTACTTTGCACCACTGATTCATTTAGGTTTAACAAGTTGAACAATGTCTTCTCAATGTCAAGGAGTGCATTTTTTCAAGGTCATTGTGGAAAGCACCCTTCAAAGGGGAATAATGGTAACAATTTATTTTTCTTTTAATATCATTAACAAAATTTTATTAACGTATACTGCAAAACCTATGAAAATTTTGGTACATTCCTTCTTCGTGTAAATCTACCTTGAAGTAATATTATCATATTGTTTTTGGTATTGATTTAATTGAAGTTGAATGGGTATATGTTTACCTGTTTTGGAGTATATAATTCTTTCAAAAGTTTAATTTTTAAATGCTAATTATCCGGGCTTTCTGTGATTACCATTGTTAATGGATGTTGTTGGATACATTAGGTTTTCATATATTCTTTTAAATTTATTTTTTTAATTTGCATATAAACTAATTTTAATTTGTATAAAACATGATTTCATATATAATCTATTCAAATTCATCTTCTATACATGTCTTTGTATATTGATTTGCTGTGTTGATGAGATTCTATGATCTAACAAACGTGTGACAGAAATTACCTACCAGTTTTGTGAGAAGACATTGGCAAGGAATGACAAATCCTGTTACCTTAAGTCTTCCAAATGGTACCAAGAACAAAGTGCATTGGGTGAATAAGGGTGGTGATGTTTGGCTTTGCAATGGTTGGAAAGAGTTTGCAGAATACTCCAAGTTGGATGTGTCACATTTTTTAGTGTTTCGATACGAAGGAAATTCTTGCTTTAACGTGATTATTTTTGGCAAAAGTGCTTTAGAAATAGAATACCCATTAAGCAGGGATGCTGCTAATGAAAAAGTGGAAGAAATTATCGAAGGTGTTGAGTTTTCTGCAAAATTCAGTGAAAAGGGAAGTAAAAGACCAAAAGAAGAACTTCAAGAAAAAGAAGAACAACAACCTAAGAAACATTCTAAAAATAGAGCATGTTCTGATTATTCCAAGCACATGAATCATGGTTAGTGTTATTTTTTCTTTAAAAGTTTTTTTTTACCTCTTTTAATATACTAAATAATCTTATTTGGTTTAAGATCTTACTTAGTTTAAAAGTCAAGGCCATTTGAAATCACAACATTACCTTTTATATATATATGTATGAATTTATATATTCAAAAGTGGAAATTTGTAGGAGATGGAAGTAGTCAAAGAGATTTCAAGAAGAAAGTAAGACTCTTTCACGAGAAGGTGAAGGAGATGTTCAACTCTAAGAATAATCACTTCACAAGTATTATCCGAAAATCATACACTAAGAGAGATCTTCTGGTAATGTTTTTTTTTTCTTTTTTGTGTTTATCATTGAGTATTTGTAATGTAGATTTTGTAAACCTTAAAAATCATGAACTGATCAGATCATGCCAGCTGAATTTTCCAAACATTATCTACACAAGGAAGGACTTGCTACACTTTTTGTTGAAGATGGCAGAACTTGGGAGGTTGACACAAAGCTGAATTTCTATGGACAATTAACATTTTTCAGTGGGTGGAGGAAGTTTTTGTTGGATAATAAGTTGAAAGTTGGTGATGTTTGTGTTTTTGAGTTATTAGAGAATCCACAATTTCTATTCAAGGTTACTATATATCCTCTAGAAGAGGAGGATTCAACCACATCCCTCTTCAAAGGTATATAATATTATTACTTATTTTAATATATAGAAAAATATACTTTTTGAAACACATAATTTTTATATATTCATTTGAAACTATCTTTCTTTATTTTTTTACTTTTTTTTCAAAAAATTACGAAATTTATTTTTTTTAAGACTATTTTATCTTTAGGTGTATAATGTCAATGTGTATCATATTACTCTTATTTTATATTGTATCAAATTTCATTAGGAATTTGTGAGTGCATTTTGCATTTGACATTACCAAGTTTTTCTATTTACAATTCAGGCCAAAAAGGAGTTTCTCATTTGCCTTCTTCATCCCTTAAAACTCCTATGACCACTCAAGCAAGGACACCAAAGCCCAATGATGATCTCTTCATCAGCATCAAGTCAGGACCACCGGTATGCCAAACTATAATAATCTCTATAAACAAAATCACATATAATATAATGATTATTTGATTAAGGATAAACATTTAATTTAATCTATTCATTTTACATAGGGAATTCTGAATTGGATCTCTATACTTTTTCTTAAATTGGTTCTATACATTTAAAACATTATCTACTTAATTTTTTATTGTTATTTTTCTAAACATATTTTTTGTATATATCTTTTGTTGTTGAAAAACATTGATTGAAGCATACATATACGTATACATATAAGTGTAAATTATACAGTTTTAATGCATTTTAGTTTTCTGAAATTCCTTGAGTCTGTTTTCTAATATGCATAATGTTTACATGATTTATTCTTAATATGGTTATGTGTAGTTAATATTTTATTTAACAAGTGATTAGTAGAAACAAAACTTTTGGTTTTGCATAAATCTGAAATTAAGAAACTACGTTTTCTATTTTTGTCACACCTTTTACATAATACCATTTTCATAAAACCATGTTTCAGGGAATGATTTTTGGTAAATTACTCAGCAACCCACTTAATTTTATTTTATTAATTTATTATCTTATGAAACCTTAAAAAAATACTCTCCCCACTCACTATGACTGTGTATCAAGAAAGATTATTTTATACTTTTTTTTTATTATTTTGAATTGTCTTGGGTTTAATATCATTTTGGGAATAAAATTTATTTATATTTGAATTACAAAGTCAATGAGTCAAACCATTTAACTCTCAACCCTGATAGGTTGGGTTGGGTTCGAATTTTTCTAATTTACTAATAAATGAACCGGGTTGGGTTGGCTCACTAAGTAACCAACCCGTGGTAGATCGAATTTGGTCGGGTCGGGTGACTCATTTTGACAATACTGATAAAGAAAGATAATATTTTTCTGTTTATCAGGATCTACATTTGTTGGTAATTTATTTTTTATATCAAACATTATCTTAATCTCTTATTAGAGCTTGCAAAGTATATGCAAACCTTGTAAGTAGCGACAGAAGTAATGTAAACATATGGTAATTTTGGGATGAGTATGAAGTAAATTAAAATTGTGGTGACTTGAATTCATTTGGTATTGATGAAGTAATGATATTTTTTATGATTAATGCAGACAATACCATATGAATATGCGAAGAAGTATGCCAAGGAAAATGGAAGACTTGTGACTTTTCGTGTTGGGGATAAATCGTGGCAAGTAAAGTTTTTGTTTTATGATGAACATTACTCTGCTAGATTCTCTCGTGGATGGGCTGATTTTGTTAGGGATTGCGACTTGAAAGTGGGAGATGCTTGTATCTTTAGGATGGTAGATGAGCAAAATCTTGTGTTCAATGTTTCATGTTTAAAAGGAAAAAAATCATCAGGACCCTAAGAAAAGATAGAGATAAAAGAGTAATTATGGTGTTAAACAAGAACTTTTATATCTAAATAAACACAAATAATCTTGAGGAATACTTTCTTTTCTCTTTGTTCAAGAAATAATAATGGATCTAAGGGTCCATAAGTATTGTTCATCTTCACATGTTTGAGAAAGTACATCTCAAGTAAATCCAAACTCCAAAGCCAACGCACGCATACGTGACACAGCTGAAAACTATTTAACAAAATGCTTTGGCTTACACTTCTTGACCTTCTGACTCTGTCAGACAACTTCACAGACTCCATTGCTGTTAATGTTTTCTATAGCAAAACATCATTGTCATTTTCTTTCAAAATCTATCTTATTTTCTGAGATACCCAACTTGTTCATGCAAAACGACAATTTACCCACATAAACAATACAATAATGAACGCCCTCTTCCATGTTAAAATAATGAAACTCAACATTAGCACGAGGATACGGTAAATACTAAGATTCTCATGTATATAATATATATAATCATTCCTTTTCTGTTTTAGTAAAATACAAGTTTCATCTGTTTGGTCAATGAAGAAGAAGTAGCAGTTATGCCGAAGCACAGTGACTTGCAAATTCACATTAATGAGGAAGAAACATTTCTGTTGGACAAGGTACTCTAGCAATTCATTATTGTTTTCCTTTTCTTAGTGGTTTATTCTCGTACAATGCTAGATTTAGGATGTCAAATCCAATGTCTCATCTCGTGAATTAATCAATCTATTTCGTTCATTTTGAAGAAGTTCATATCAAAATACTGTGGAAGAATGAAAAAAATGTTGAACCATGAAAAGAGAATGTGCCACAGCAAGACGTTGAGCATTGAACTCAATGATTTCCCTGGAGGGTCAGAAGGGTTTGAGCTGGTTTTAAGATTCTGCTACAACCATGGCAAAATTTCCATCACTGTGTCGAACGTGCTTCTCCTCCATTGTTGTGCCCTTTTTCTAGGAATGACTGAGGAAGTCTTCAGCAGCAATCTCTTGCAGCAAACAGAAACCTTCCTTCAGGGTATCTGCTACTGGTCATGGAATGAAATAGTTGTGAGTCTCAAGAACTGTGAACTGTTTCATACATATGCAGATAAATGTGGTCTGTTAGAAAATATTATCGGTGCACTCTTGGCAAAAATGGATCAAAATTTTGAGGGAAACCTTTTCACCTCCTCGTCTTCATCATCCCCATCATCTCCTGAGAGCAATCATGCCAAGACATTTTCTTGTTCAACACAAGTTACTCCTAAGACTGTAAAACCAACTTTGGCAAACAAGGAATGGTGGTTTGAAGATTTGGCTACTTTACCCCCAAAGATCATTGAGAAGATTCTTCAGATTGTTGGAGCTTACAAAACAGACAATAACAACTCAATTCTCACAAGATTTCTTCTGTATTATCTGATAAAAGTGACCCAAACAGAAGAGATTAATTGCAGCAACAGTGTTGATTATGCTGGTCTTGCAGAAACAGCTGTATGTGGGGTCATATTTGCTGGTAACAAGAGTTTTTCTTGTAGAGGCCTTTTTTGGGTGCTAAGGATTGTATCAAGGTTTGTGATGAGTAGAGATTGCAGAATTGAAATTGAGAAATTGATTGGTGGGGTGCTTGAGCAAGCAACCTTGGATGATCTACTGGTGTCTGGGCACCACATGGGGCTATGTTATGACGTAGCATCTGTGATAAGATTGATTAAGCAATTTGTTTATATAAATGGCTCTGATGGAGGAGAGTGTGCACAGAAGTTGAAAAAAGTTGGTAGATTAGTTGACAAGTATTTGATAGAGATAGCCCCTGATCAGAACCTCAAAGTCACTAACTTTCTTGCAGTTGCAGAATCTTTGCCTGATCGTGCTAGGAACTGCTTCGATGGAGTTTACAGAGCTATCGACATTTATCTTCAGGTCAATTGAATATCAGACCCTTTTAATATACTGCTGTTGTTCTTACAGTTCTTTATCTTTCTATAAGAGTTGTGAAATTTCTGAAACAAAATTAAAACAAAAAGATAAGCAAGTGCCCCGACCAGATGGTAAGTGACCTAGGCCAAATTTTGGCATTACTGAAAAACAAAAACAAAAAATCTGTTCCTTATTATCTGGAATTTTGACAAATTTTGGCCTTGTTATAATAAATGTATTTTTGTTCTCATCCTCCAAACCACAAAGCTTTTAGTGCAAAAACTAAATATATTTTTCTCTGAAATAATCTATACATTCTGGTAAAAAATTTCCAACTTTTAACGTGCAGAAACCGGTTTCTGCATATTTTCTCCACAATTTTGGAATTTTCATTATGTGTTTATAGGCTAAAAAGATTAGTCATATAATTTCTTCATACAAAAAATTTAACACCACACTTTAATCTAATTTCCAATGTCTTTTAGAATTTCACGTTAGAAATCTCACGTCGACTAGAGATAATAAGACCAATTTATAATAAGTATAATTTTTACTTTACAGGCCGATTTTGTGGGATTGAGTTAGGTTTAAAAGTCCACTCCTTAACATGGTATCAAAGTTATGGTTATAACCTATCTTACCAATATTTGTTGTATGTTCACCGCTATCGGACTATCCATTAATATCTAGTTTCACACTCGAGACAGTGTCTATACTTCGACATGAGAGAGTGTGTTGGAAGTCTCACATCGACTAGAATAAGACCAATTTATAATAAGTAGGTGTAAACCTTACTTATAAGCTGATTTTGTTGGATTGAGTTAGACTTAAAAACCCATTTCTTAAATGTAAGATTTTGTTTTCCCATAATGCTTCATTTCCACAATTATATTAAATTGTCTCATTTCTGAAAATAACTGTGAATTGCAGTCTCATCCAATGCTGGCATTTGAGGAGAGGTCAAGATTGTGCAGATGCCTTAATTACAATAAACTGTGCTTTGAAGTTTGTAAAGATCTTGCAAAGAACCCCAGAATACCTCCAATCATTGCAATGCAGGCTCTTATTTCTCAACAATCCAATGTTCCATCAAGTGACTTAGAAATTCAGGAGAATGAAATCATTAAGACAGATTCATTCTTGGAAGAGAAAGAAGATATGAGACAAAACCTTCAGAGAATGGAACTAAGAGTAAAAGAATTGGAGATATTGTGCAAGGAAATGAAGGTTCACATATCAAAGTTTCATTAGCCATCACCCACAATAATGCTTAATCTTTTATCTGGCCAAAATGTTTTTTTTTTCTTTCAAATGTGTGTTTTAATGGTCTTGCTTCATTCATATTTCTTTGATTGTAAAAAGATGTATTTTTTATTTTTATTTTTTTGGTTTTGTTCCAATGGGTACATATAGTAGAAAGTCAATATTCTACATTGGCCTTCCTTTATACACAATAAACAATGTGATACAAGTATTTGGATTCTCATACACAATTTCCCAATTTGTATTTGGATTCTCATTCATAATATCACCGTATGCTTTACATATAAAATTTAAAGGATAAAGTAAAATATAATAATTGTTGATCTATTCAATGATAAAATGCATTTATTATAAGTTAATATAATTGGACTCAATTTGTCAATACAACTTATAATATGCCAAAACTTCTTCAAGGTCCAAGAAAATTGTCAGGTTACGTCATTTATTTTGAAATAAATTTTTCAGAACATATTTTATATATATATATTAAATTATCTAATAAATTAAATATTTTAGTAATTTAAACAAAAACGAAATGAAAACGTGAATGAATATTAAAACAAGTATAGAGACATAGACAAAACATATATGTAAATATTTATCTTCATTCTCATATTCAATTCTTCATATTTAATTAAAGACATATAAAATAAACATATTTTAACATATAAAAATATGTTAAAAAAAACATATTTTAACAATATCCACGACTTTATTTATCATCCTTATTCAAAACTCAGCCTTTTCTTCCTCCACTCTCTTAATTTTAAAATGAACATTCCCTCTTTTAAAATGTGATTGTTAGATTATTTATTCAGAAATTTTTTGTTTTAATTTCCAGAATGGAAATTTTGAACTAAATTTTTTCAAACAGGAATTTTACAATAAAATTTTTATAATAAAATTTTTATAATAGAATTTCTAGAACAGAACTTATAGAACACGTTTTGAGAATACTTGAAATACATTTTGGAATGAGTTTTTGAAGAGAAAATTTCTGGAATAAGCTTTTTGAAACATAAATGATATCTTTTAGAATGAATCTTCTAGAACCAAATTTTCAGAACACCTTTTTGGAACCATAAATAAAATTTTCAAAGAATGAGCTTTCTAGAACAAGCTTCTTTCTTTCTCCTTTCATGGAGTGCAGCGATGAAGAAGGAAGATGTAATTGAAGGCCATCGCAACAGTGGCAGTGGCAAAGATGGCATGGTGCAACAACGAGGGCATTTTTGTCTTTACAGTTAATATGGGTGCATGAAGAAAAAACCCAGTAGCAAACCCTCGGCCCATACGAAAGGTTTGACAAAATTCAGAATTTAAATACCTAAATTTGAATGCTATAAATATAACTCATTCAATATTTCTCATAAACAATTATTAATTTAAATGTGGAGGTGTCATTTGTAGATAAATAAACATTGCCTTTCTTAAAAACACTCTAAAAGAATCGTTGTTTTAGTAACAATAAGTTATCACTGTGAGAATAAAATAAATTGTAATTAGTATATTTTACATTATTATTTTAAGATAAAAAATATATATATTTCAGTATTAGAAGGGTAAATCAAACGATACTGGATTAGTAAATTATAAATTATTTTATTTTATGTTTAAAGTACAAAACGGAAAAATGAAATAAAAATAGAGGTTATTTGTAAGGACCTAATTATAACATTTGATTCTTTTATTGTCATTTTTCAATTAAGCAAATTTACTGTTTAATCAATAAAACGCAGACACAACTAGAAATAAATAATAAACATATGTTTATTTTCAATTCCAATACCCAACATGTAATAAATGGACACTACCTGTAATAAAAAAACATTATTTTCTATTATTACTATTACTATTATTATTATTACTATTATTATTATTATTATTATTATTATTAATAAGTACACGCTAATTTTTTCATATTCTTTATATTTTGATTTTGGTAACAAAGCACAACCATGGTATAGTACAATACAATGGCATTTGACTTTTCAATACTTAGAGCAGAGGACTGCTTCAAGCATTCTTATCGCTGATTTGAAGACTTGCTTAATTTATAAACAAGGAATGAATCAGTCCGAAAACAATTCAGTGGACATGCCCCAAACTAAGTGCATCTATAAGGAGGCCAAGTCTATATGCATTTCCTTTTTCTTTATTAATATTTAAAAAATTAACTAGTTATTTTGTAATGAAAAATGTTTACTTTTTCTGTTAGAAGTCTCAGATCGACTAGAAATAAGACCAATTTATAATATATAAGTGAGGTACAAATCTCACATTATAAGCCGGTTTTGTTCGATTAGAGATAAAACCAATTTAAAACCTCACAAGTTGCTGGTTTTGTGGAGTATACAAAAATGAATACGGTTTTAATTTGAAAGGACTATATTTTAAAGTATTTTTATTGCAAGGTTGAAGAGTTCAAGTGTTTGGTAAAATTAGGTTTTGTTCAAAGAAGCCATTGATTTGAGTAAAAATGAGCATAGATTTTTTCAAATTCGTTGTTAAAGAAGAAAGAACGTAATTGAAAGAGAAACTCTATTAAAAAAATGTAATTTGCTTGATCTCTTCATTCGTTTGATTTTAATAACGTTAATGTGTAATCACTACATTGTCCCTAATATGGGTCTAATTAATAGTTAGTTTGAGAAGAGTTATAACAGTAGTTTATTGTTTATAAAAACATAGAATGAAAAGTCTAAGTATTTAAAATTTTGTTTTATTTTCTTGCAAACTCGTCTATTTCATAACTTATTTTCTATTTCTGTTATATCAATATATAATTTAAATTTTTATACTACATGTACAAAGTATTGCTACATTTTTAATAAACGATTTCTAAAAAATATGTCTATTAATTGGAAATTAACACATCTAATTTTTAATAAACGTATTATAATTTGGAACACTGAACAGAATACATTTTTTTCTTTCTAAAGAAACTATTAAAAACAACAATCCCAAAATGAGAATTTTCTTAGTCTCAAACAGAAACGTGTTTCTATGATATGACAATTAATTATGGCTTAAGAAAAAAGAAAGTAATTAAGATGGAATGAGTCCTAATTTCACACAATGTCCCCACTTAGACCCAAATCAAAGTAATTTCGGTACTTTTCCTTTTTCCCTATCAACACTCCTAACTTAATCAACCAATCCAATTTCCCCTTCATTATCGCCACATTCCATGATAGTACAATTACAAAAACATCCTTGCTAAATCTAAATATATGTATATAACTTGTTTCTAATATTAAATTACCCTAAATCATAATTTACTCTAAATTTAAACACGGAAGAAACTTTTGAAGTTTCCAAACAAATATACAAATGCATTCAATAACATATTTCAAGTATATAAATGAAAGAGAATTTTGTTTCTTAATTATAGAATTTTCGTTTAAATGCGTGAACATTATATACGAATTTTACTTACAGAAATATCGATAGGTAAAATTTTTACGTTAAATTCACATATAATTTATTTTTAGAAATTCGTATGTAATATCTGTGTTATTTGTGATCAAAATTTATATGTAAATATCGATAAACAAATGTTTTTTTTCTTATAGTGGTGATGGTAAGTTTAGGAACGCTTCTTAATTGTGTTTCAAGAATTAGTTTATAATTCTAATTGAATTGAAAAAAAAAAAGAAAACATATATTTCAAGTTAAGCTTTACTTAAAAAAAAAGTAGCTAAAACAAAAATGGATTTAGTGCATCATTTTTGCTGAAAACAATGATGTTGAAACTAAGCAAGATCTTACAAAACAACTGATTAAATTGAAATAAGTGTGCATCAATTGATTTACTCATAGATAGAAGATGAAAATGAAAAAAAAAAAATTGATGGTTTTGACGAAGGGTATTTTTGTCTTTGTCCGATTAGGTGCTGTCTGTGGCCAGCATTGGTTGGTGATTCCGTTGTGATGTGTACGTTCGTTACCTTTTTGGGGGCAACACTTTGGATACATCATCCAATTCCGCGTTCCAATGAATTAGATTGACACTGAAATAAAAATTTAAAATTAAAAATATTAAAAGTTTATTTTCAAATTTGGATGAATATTCACTAAATTGTAATTAATTTCCAAATACGATGTTTATTATTTAGGAAAATGACACTTGAACAACCATTTTTGACAACATTTAGACACGCGCACACGTGTCTAAATTTGAGTGGTTCATTTTCATTTAATTTTTTCAACTAGACCACTCAAATTTAGACACGTGTGCGCGTGTCTAAATGTTGTCAAAAATAGTTGTTCAAGTATCATTTTCCTATTATTTATTTCGATAACTTTTATTTGTTGATAATCTCTTCTTGCTTTTAAATGATACACTATGAGTTAACTAATTCATAGTTAATGAAAGAATTTTTTTTTCTTATATTCACGTTATTACTTTCACGACGAATAATTGTTACACATGTTCTCTTTTTTATGTATTTTTTAATCAAATTTAGTTTTGGTAGTACAATTTTAAAGTTAATTGCTTTTCAAATTTAAACAAAATTTAAATAAACATATAAATACAGTCATTTCATCAATTTTGTAACGGTAAATAAAAATGAGTTATATGGTGCTAGTTTTGATTTTTATTGTGAAGACTTAATACATAAGAATGAAATAAAAACTTAATAAAGAAGCAGACAGTAGAGATAAAGTACAGAAACATAAAGTATAGAGAATATTAACTTTTTATATCAATTTAAGAATCAGGTATAGAAATTGTTACCTTTTATACCAATTAAATATATAATCCATCGATATATAGTATCACCAAAGTTAAAAATAAAAATACTTCCTTCTCCAACACAATCATTTCTCTTTTCAGAACATATTCAATTGTTGTAGTGGTAGGTTTATTGATTATACAAATAACATTGAGGTCGATAATAACATCAACGTCCATGGTGACTTTGCTTTGAGAATCATTGAAATAGGCAAGTACAATCAATACTACATTTTTTACAAGCTTTTCCAAGTATGCCTTTAGAATGTCTCATATTTGAGAGCACTATGGATGATACTTCCTCTACACAAAGCTTCTTCCTTGACCTTTGTACTTGAAAAAAAATCATGGGTTTGACATTAATACTAGAAAAAACTTTAAATGGCCACTACAGTTTATCTTTATGAACAAGTGGGTTTGTGTACTCTAGCACTCACATTCACTCAAAATTAGCCAAAACAGAAAATAAGAAGAAAGGGAAAAACAATCGTCGGTGAGTCAGAGTTTTGGTCGAACGTACGATGTGATGTGACTGAGGAAACGACAATCTTGGGTAACTATGTTGAAAACGTAACAAGTGTTGTACAATTAACTTTTAGAACATTTTGAAATGGGACCATTAACAATGATAATTTTCAAGAGACGAGAGAGTTCAAAGAGCATTACATGTTTCGTCTACTAAGAGGCAATGGCAAACGACATTACAAAGAAAAATCTTCAATTGTGGCTCACTAGGGACGAGGATGTGATGTTGAAGAAGCTAAACAGCCTCGTCGACGATGCAAATCCATGGTTGTAGGCATGACGATGGTCGTGGTTGCAATAGTTGCAGTGAAGATTGTGCTAAGAGGTTTGTATATGTGTAGATCCATGGTGCACAAAGTGTTAATGGAGTAAGAAGGTACTCATGCATACTAGAAAGGTGAATGGAGAAAGATGATATTAATGTGAATACTACAATTAAGATATGAAAATTTTAATATTTCAATGCATACTAATTTAAAAAGAATAAATAAATTATTTTCTATACCAATTATAACTAAAACCATAAACCAATATAATTTTTTTTATTTATTAGAAATATATCTTATAATTAGAATTAGTATAAATTTTTTTATTATAAAAATACTATCGCGTCAATATTTTATAGGGGTTATAAGTTTTATTTTTATTTACAAAAATGTGCCTGTGCTCATTTTCTATGCCTATAACCCCATATTATTTTTTATACCTAATAAACTACATCGATATAAATATAAAAAATATATTTTACACTGAGATACTGTACCATGATTCAACAATACATGAAAGTCAGTTTTTGTTAGAAACTCAGTCAGAACAAAAAATTATTTCAGTTTTTCTTCAATAAACACTGGTCAATATTTATTAATAAATGCCAAAGGAAAAATTATGTTTTAATAAGTATTTAATAATTTGTTATCAGAAACTTAAAAGCAAAAGTTGAAGTCAATTTTTCAATCAAATTTGAAAATAAAAACACGCACATAAACAGATAAGGTTATTTTAAAAATAGATAAAAAATTAGTCATGGCGTGCTTTCTAATTAACAACCTCATTAAGTTATTATATAAGCAAACTTACTTGACATCTACGTACTTGCCATTTGCAGAGAGTAGTTTATTTTTAATTTAGTTTAATAATTTTTTAATATGTAAAAATATAAAATATATAAATAGTTTGCTCTTTGGAATAACATGGTCACTAAAACATTTAAGTCTTATTAATGGTGTATGATTTATCTCTTTGCATTTGAATTTCTTAATAACATATTATTTAATGATATAAAATCAGTTATAAAATATATAATTTGAACAAACTAATTAATTATAAATAATTTCAGAAAAACTATTTAGTTATTTATTTATAAGTTTTTTGAGAAAAAAAAAACTTTAATAAAAGTAAAACACATTAAATTTCTTACAAGCTAGAATCAACCCATACTTTTAAAACAAAACATATATTATAATAGTAAAATAAATTTTATAATCCAAATTACATCCAGAAAATGAAAAATAGACATGGACATATATTAATATTTCAGTTATTTGAATGCACAATTACGACTTTGTTAAATTAAAATATTTTAAATATGACTTCAATAACTCAATTAAAAATACTAATTAAAAAAATTAATTAAATATATTTAAAATAATTAATATTAATTATTATGATCATAAAGCCGTTGGTAATGAATGCTTATCAGCTAATTAGCAGTGTTGAATTCAAATTTAAAAAGTAGAGTTGTTAAAATTTGCGAAACAAAATTTTACCGTTGTTAATGATTTTAATTAACTCGAGTATTCCATGGCCAAGTAGAATAGATAATTTAACTATAGGTTAATTTAGGTATTTTTTCAGTTTAGAGTAAAAACTATGATGTAAAACTAATGAAATTTATTTAAAGATTAACTTCTGATTTAATTCAAGGCTAATCTATTTACTTTTCTATGGTGAATTTAAATTTGACGTATAAACTAAATCGAAACTATTTTAAATAGTTTTTAATACGTCGGATTCGAATTCTCAAAAACAGTACAACCAAACCCAGCCTTGAAATATTCAAAACCTAAATATGCATTTTCGTAATAAAAAAACTAATTTAAAGAAGAAAAATATTATTTGACCCACTCAATTTTTTACATTCATTTCTAATCATCTTTTTTTTACTTTTAGTTTTTTATTTTTTAAAAAAATGTAAAAATTTAAACTTTTATATAGTTAATTTATCTTTTATTATATGTCAAATAAATATAAAAATATATAATAATAAATTATTTATAAAATAAAAACAACAATAAAAAAAAAGAAGACGGTGTCTGCGTCACTGTCACGTGAGAGTTCCTCGAACTCTCCACACTAACCATTTGTCAAAATCCCATATTCTACTTTTTTAATCCTAAATCCTATTTTTTATAACTTGGATATTCATATTTGTCTTTTAATGTTTGTTTAGCTGAAAAATATTAGAGTGGGAGAAAATAAAATTAATTTCTATTGTTTGGTACAATAAAAAAAGTAAATAAAATTTTAAAAATTATCATCTTCATATTTTCATTTATATATCCTATTTTTTATATTGTTCTTTAATTAAATACATTAAAGAAAATTGTAATAATTGATAAAATAATAGATAGTAAAATAAGAACTTAAAAAATGTTTTTTAAATGTGCTGACTTTGTAATCTGAGAACTCTCACAGTTTAAATTCACCATAGTTCCATTTCTCTCGTTCTCACTTCCACCTAGTTTTCCTTTCACTCAAACAATGGGTTTGGAAGTAGAAGAACCAATAACGACAGGACAATCCACAGCACCAGAAACGATGTCGTTGAGTTCACCGCAAAAAGTTCAAAACAACTTGACCGTTACATCCACGCTCCCAATCGTGCAGCCTCACGCGCTTCTCCCAAAGCCTGTGCCCCCAACCGCATCGCTCCGAAACGACGTCACCGTTTCCTCTGCATTTGGCAAGTTCTTTCACCAGCGCCGCCATGAGCTGTCGTCTGCAATCTCGCGAGGGATCTCCACTCTTAAGCACCAAACCGACGATGCTTTGAAGAAGAACAAGAACGAAGACGTGACAGAGTTCAACCTCTCTGGACTGAAAATCTTTGTCGCAGTAAAAAAGAACGCACCGTTCTCACAGCGCCGCATCAGCTTCTTCTCGCGCTCAAACTGCAGAGAGTGCAGCGCAGTGCGGAGCTTCTTCAGAGAGAGAGCGCTGAGGTTCGTGGAGATAAATGTGGACGTGTTCACGGAACGGGATAAGGAATTGAGGGAGAGAACGGGGAGCACGACGGTGCCGAAGATTTTTTTTGGAGAAAAGCTGATAGGAGGGCTGGTGGAGCTCAACGCACTGCGGAAGGACGGCAACAAGGAGTTGGAGAGGCAATTGAAAGACGCAGAAGGAGAGGGGCCGGCGGCTCCGGTGTACGGGTTCGATGAAGCGGCGGAGGAAACAGTGAAGGAAGAAGTGGCTGAGGAGACTTTGAAGGTAGTTAAGGTTTTGAGGCAGAGGTTGCCAATTCAGGACAGGGTGTTGAAAATGAAGATTGCGAGGAACTGCTTTGCAGGGAGCGAGTTGGTGGAGTTTCTGGTTCGCCACCATGGCTACGCTCCTACCAAGGTATGCTCAATTTGAGTTTTATTTTATTTTTCTATTTATTTATTTATTTATTAAATTTTGAGTTTGAATTCAATTAGGATAAAGATAAGAATGAATTAATCTTAAGGGGCATCAATTATACAGATATTAATTAAGACATAACGTTTTATTTTTAGAATGATAAAAATTAAACCTGTGTATATTTTAGTTTTTTTTTTCTTTTCTTTTAATCAACAAAGTGTAAGTATTTTATATATATACTTGAGTACTTAAGATGCCTATAGAAAAAATATGTACAAATTAACTGTCATTTAGTCCTTCTATGTATATATTTTTAGTCAAAATTGGAGTTTCGATACATAAATTTTATTATAAATTAAAATAAATCTCATAACGTATTAATTGAAATAAATACCAAAATAGGATAAAAAAATATTTTTAATAATAACTAGTGAAACATGCGTGTCTATTTTTTTTAATTATAGTGAAATATGTTTTTAAAAAAGTTGTTTTGATAATTATTATTAGAATAAACATATTAAAAAAATAAGCAACTCCAAAATTCACGTTAAAACTTCAATAAAGAAATTTGGATATTTCGGATGCTAAAAAGCAAATTTAATCTGAATTTAACCCATCTCTAATCACGAGTAACTGTTTCACTTTTATCAATCCTTATTTTTAAAAAATATATTATTATCATTATTTGTTTTAGTTGTGATTCGAGTAATTAAAAATTATAACAAAATGGAACAATTTTATTTGATGTTTTAGATTAAAGTTTAAGTTGTAGTAAAATGCAACAATATTCATTAACACTAACTAGTTTAAATGTAGAATAGTAAAGACAATTACAAATGAATGTAACATAAAATTATAGAAATTAAATGACTAAATTATAGATATTTTATAAAAAAATAGGAAAAATTGATAAAATAATTTATACCAATTCGTGTAATTATCTATCTTTAAATTGTTTTAGATTAAATTTTAAATCAAATATATTAATATTATTATTAAAGTGCTCATAGTGGGAATCGAGTAATGCCTGCCATTTGTAAGGTTACTAGCCTTTTGCCTGTGCAGCAGTAATCAAAGTTCATCAATAAAGTAAAATTAAGGCCAACAATCATTGTAGTGACTATTATGTGATTTAGAATTGGCACACGACATTTATAATTTCTGGTTTCTTAATATAATGTATATTGTTTTCAATGTTGCAATTTCAAACATATTATGATCCCCAATTTTGTTGCTGTAACTGCAAAGTTTCTACTAAATGGTTTCCATTACAAACATATGTTTAGGCTGTTGAGATTGGAAAACAGTTATGCAAGAAGCACTTCATCCATCATGTTTTCGGGTAAGTTAAGAATTTTTTATGAAACAACAAGTGCATTTTAATAAACGAGCCACACTCCTTCATTAATATTATTCTTGCCATTGTCAACCTCCATTTTTAGGGAAAATGATTTCGAGGAGGGAAACCACTTCTATAGATTCATTGAGCACGAACCCTTAATCTCCAAATGCTTTAACTTCCGTGGTGCCACGTATGATAGTGAACCGAAGGCTGCAGCTGCAGTGTGTGATAGGCTCACCAAGATTATGTGTGCTATTCTTGAGTCTTATGCTTCTGAAGACAGGAAACGTATTGATTATCTGGCCATTAGCAAAAGTGAAGAATTTCGTAGGTATGTCGTGTCACATACAAATACACCAAGTTGTATATTTTGTGTATATTATTGTGAATGCAATGCATGATTTTGTTTCCCCGGGTAACCATATATTTGCTCATTCTAAGTTTATTCTTGCGGATCTTCAATTTTCAGAATTTCATATCCCCTCTGATGTGAGTAATAATGAATTCATTACATGCAAATAGACAAGCTGGGCTGTCTAATCATTGATTTTCACCGCGTTACCTATTTAGTGTCTTTAAATTAGTCAAGCTTTGTTGTTGAATTCATCAATTTTGATAATCATTAGTCTGATTGGCAAATATTAATTTTCAACGAACAACTTGAGAATGTAAGGCAATGCCTGGATTTTCTCGCTCAAGCAATGTGATTTGAACCGTTTCCTGTATAAACTACTATATAACATCTACATTACTTAAACATGATGAAAGGAATCTAGACTTTTGTTATTGATGGTTTAAAATGATTTTCATGATAATGAAGTAATAATAACAAAACAGGATGCTATGTTAATAGTACGAATATATGAATATTTCCCGATTGAGCAGCTCACTTGCTTTTACTTTTGCCCTGCTTCTGTGTTCACTGTCTTGGTAAGAATGTAGTTGACTTTTTATGAAATGAATGTACTTTGATATACTTACAGAGAACATGAAAAGAACGAAGTGGCGCAGGTATCATATTTTGCGTAACTAAAGTTAAATTTATTGTTTTCCTAACTGCAGGTATGTAAACATGACCCAAGATCTGCAGCGGGTGAATCTATTGGAACTATCAGAAAACGAGACACTTGCCTTCTTCTTAAATTTGTACAATGCTATGATCATCCATGCTGTCATTAGAGTCGGGTGTCCTGAAGGTGTGATTAATAGGAGATCCTTCTCTGAGTTCCATTACTTGATTGGAGGGCATCCTTATTCTCTTAGTGCTATTAAAAATGGAATCCTTAGAAGCAATCGGAGGTCACCATACTCCTTAATCAAGCCCTTTGGCTCAGGAGACAGGCGCTTAGAGGTAAGCAGTTTCTGTGCATAAGGTTTTGGATAATTTGATGCTGGTTGAACTGAACACCCTTATCGTTAACAACCATGTAAATTAGGGACGAAATCATGTTCTTTATATACTTTCCATCAAGCCTTCAAATGAATGACATATAGAACTTTATTTTTCTGACACTATATGGAAGGTGGTGTTGCTGACTTAAAAAAAAGTACCACTCTGCACATCATTAATTCATTATTTGAAACTTGAAGGCAAAGATATTTATCCATTGCTATAGTTTCAACAACTTTTGTGTGTCTTTTCTAATTTATTTTTTTCTAGTTCCCAGTCAATTCATTCCTTTCTCATACCAATAATAATTCACTTGTTCCTACCAAACTGCAGCTTGCTCTTGTAAAAATGAATCCGTTAGTTCACTTTGGCCTTTGTAATGGCACGAAGTCGAGCCCAAAGGTGAGGTTTTTCTCACCCTATAGAGTAGCAGAAGAGTTGAGATGTGCAGCTAGAGAGTTTTTTGAGAATGATGGAATTGAAGTGGACTTGGAGAAGAGAACGATTCATCTCACTCCAATTTTCAAGTGGTAAGCAGTTTGTCCTTTGCTGCAGCCTTGGTTTCGACTTGCAATCTTTAGCATTCTGCTCAAGAAATAATTATATTGGCAGGTACTCTGGGGATTTCGGACAAGAGAAGAACATGTTAAAGTGGATAATAAATTACTTGGATGCAAATAAAGCTGGTCTTTTGACACATCTCTTAGGTGATGGTGGCCATGCTAATGTCTCTTACATGAGTTATGATTGGTCAATAAATTACTGAGTAGTTGGGAACCGTTATTTATTCTGCATATAAAAGAAAGACTTTGATTGATATTGATACCAAATCTGAGTGTAGATGAGATATTACTTATATAGACCGTACAATTTGTAAACCAAAATCTGGTGAAAAATGGTCATATTTGTATCTGTGAAAGAAGGAGCATCTAGATGACCAACGATTGAATCCACGAGTTTCTACTTGGGTGAGATTTTTACAGAAAATGTATCAAAGTTAAACTATACTTATATATTATGGGTGTTCTATATGTTATCACACCGACCAACGTAAGAAATTGCCCCCTAATGTTTTTTATATTCTCTCAGTAGCCAATTTTATGTTGTGTATTTGGTGATGAACCTTTTTCTGCAGTGTAGAAAAGTATTAGTTGTGTGATTGACTGCTATAACAAATGAAGAGCGGATACCTAACACTCTACACTCCAAACAAAATTTGAATTATTGTGTTTTTGGTATTGGACATTCAAAATATATTGATGTGCTTTTGGTATCGAAACAGTGCGGGATTACTCCATGCACCTCTCCACCCTTCTCCGTACACTCCTACATTTCAAAAATATCATTCTTCAAAAAGCTTTTTTTTTAATAAATTTCAAAATTCGTTGAAGTTTTTGAAAAAACTTTCAACAGATTTCGAAAAATATTTAAGGCAATGTTATGAAGATACAGTGTCCTATTTGACATAGTAGAAAGATTTACTTATCTTTTGTAATATGAATTTTTATCTACAATATTTAAGAATTGTTAGTCATATTTTTTGGCTAAATACCTCAAAAAGGATTTCTCTTCTGTAATCAAATTGTTTGAAAATTATTATGCTCGATGTAGGATTGATAGCAAAATGTAATTAAAGGACTTTCTATTACAATTGCATTTGTAAATGTCATGCATAAGGATTGGAGTACCTAAGTACTCAATTTAATATCATACAGTTTTCTTTGGTGATAAACACAAATAAATAAAAACATACTTTAAAAAGAAAGGCGTATAAGAAACAAATTTAAGAGAGAAATAAATTTAAGAAAATAAGGGTTAGTTACACACGCATTTTACTTTTGCAATTCATTTTCTTAAAACTTAATTGTTAATATTAATTATTTATTAGAGTAAAAGAATTTACAATAAAGAGATTTAAAAATAAAAAATACTATAAAAATGAATTTGATTGGACATAACTATTTTATATATGACTACCTTCTAACTTATAGAAACTATATTTACACAAAAATAAAAAAAAAATATAAGTTTAGAAATTAATTAAGAAAATTGAAGAAAGACGGAGCTAAAGATAGATGAAAAAGGGAAGAACAAAGAAGAATGAGTTACCCTTTACCTAATTTGGAAAGGAATAACAAAAACCGTATTTGGGAATAAAATAGGAATTAAACAATAAAGCATGGTGAGAGATAACTACAAACATTTGAGTTGTACTTTTCCTAATGAAGCAATAATGCTTACTATAAAAACCATTATTTAAGACATTATTTGCATTGTTCAATTGCTCCAAAAGAAACCAAAATGGAAAAAAGCTCAAAAATTTTCTGGGTTATTTCCATAATCATAACTCAACAATTAGCATTCTTGGCCAATGCCTCACATCATAGAAAGAGGACTGTGGCAGCTTTATACGTTTTTGGTGATTCCACTGTAGATGCTGGAAACAACAACAATCTCAACACACTTGCCAAGGCAAATGCATTTCCCTATGGCATTGACTTCAATAATTGTTCCACAGGAAGGTTTAGCAATGGCAAAACCCTTGCTGACCTTATTGGTAATATTTTCATTTAATGTTTCCATGCAAATGTAAAAAAAAAAGATAATGATACTTTGACAACATTTTTTTGACGACATTTTAACATAATCTATGTGTCATTATGTGATTGGTCCATGTTGATGTTTATGATTATTATTATTGATTGTGGAGTAATTTTGAACCAATTACAGAATGACACGTAGATGATGTTAAAATGTTGTCAAAATATCATTATAAAAAAAAAAAACAACCTTACTAAGATTTTTTTACATTTTTTTCCTTATGTAGCTATTAGACTGGGTTTGCCCATGCCACCTCCGTACTTAGGTGTGCCCAAGTCTAAGAGACATCAACTAATAAGAGGGATTAACTATGCATCAGGCTCTTGTGGAATCTTGAATTCAACTAGAGCAGTAAGATCCAAAATAAATAAATAGTGTTTAGTATGCTTTTTCTTCTCAAACTATTTTCTAAAATTATGTTTTATCTTTAAAAACTATATATTTACTTCTTTGCATTATATGAAAGTCATAATTTGACTCAAATAAAAATTTCTTGTTCAGTTTCTTTCTCATCATATTTTTATTTTTGTGATGAAGGGGGATTGCTTGTCTTTAGACAAACAAATTGAATACTTCACCTCAACTGTGATCAATGATCTTCCGAGAAGCATACATAGCAAAACAAAACTAAGGCATTTCTTAGCCAATTCCTTATATCTCTTA
Organism: Vigna umbellata; assembly: GCF_029865625.1. Classification (NCBI taxonomy): domain Eukaryota; kingdom Viridiplantae; phylum Streptophyta; class Magnoliopsida; order Fabales; family Fabaceae; genus Vigna; species Vigna umbellata. The sequence continues at coordinate 47,540,079 of NC_142167.1, read as the reverse complement.
TCAATTGGATCTAATGATTACATGTTGAATTATTTCAAGTATCCAAATGGAACGAATAACAATCTAAATCCAGAAAAATATGCAGATTACCTACTTCAACAATTGGCTTCACGTATCAAGGTAATCTTTTTAATAAATGATTTGAATTATACGATGATTTCTCATAGGTAGTAATTGGTAAATTTTAATATGTCACTTTTCAATTAAGTATTTTACATAAGTATTTAAATTTTCTTAAAGAATGTGAAGAATGTGTTTCCTTCATTCTTTTTTTTTTCTCCAGAGAATTTATGATCTTGGAGCTCGAAAGTTTGTAGTAAGTGGAATTGGTGAAATTGGTTGCATACCAACATGTGTTATAAGGACACCATATTCCCAAAAATGCAATGAAGATATAAATCAAAAGGTTAAGCACTACTCAGAAAAACTCCCTTTGAAGCTACAAGAGCTGCAAACCCAACTCTCACATTCACACTTTATTAATTTGGATAATTACAATTTCTCCCAGAAAATTAGAAATTCTCCTGAAAAATTTGGTAAACAACGTCTCCCATGAATCTCTTATAAAAAAGGAATTAAAAATTTCATGTGTTTTTTGTATTCTAGTATGATCATAGCTGATGCTTTTATTTATTACATTTTCAGGGTTCAAATATACTTTTGACTCTTGTGTCCAAAGAAGGAAACCTTGTGCAAATCGGAATGAATATTATTTTTTTGACTTTGCTCACCCTACTGAAGCTACAAATAAAATATATGCAAATGAGTGTTTTAGTGGAACCCAATTGTGCCTTCCTTACAATATTATGAAATTGATTCATGGAAACTAAAATATTTGTACCATGTTCTTATATAAATATATCATCAACAATTTTTTTTTGTTATTTGTTGTTCACTTTCTCCTTATGTATGATAAACAAGTTAAATATCCCGCTTAAAGTGTTTTATGATTTTGAACAATTAAAATGGACTTGTACTATATATTAGAGAGAGAAGAAGAGAAAAATACAATAAATATTGTGGAAAAAGATGGTTTTGGAAATCAAATATCAAGAATTTGAGTTTTAGGAGAGGGATGAATGCCGATATGAAAGGTAAATAAATTGAAAAAATAATATTCTATACTTATTTTTTTTTAAATTATACCTAGTATGGTTGGAAATATGTTACTAGGAAATATTTTTACAGTAAATATAATTCCATTGCATATTATATTTTCATGAGATACTCTATGGTTGTGTACATGTGTTTAAACACGGTTATATATAAAAATATCCTAATATTAAATACAATTTTTCTTCTTGTAGTGTAAATTTTGAAAACCACATATATCAAATCAGGACACACATGAATTGTGTTTCTAACTTTATATCATTGACTAAATAAAATAAATAAAAGAATATCGAATCAAACTGATGATAAATTATGACACTTTTTTTAAGGCGATGGAATATTATCTAAGAATTTTTAAGTCAAACGTGTTCGGTACACAGTCTTTCTTCGTTATTTTTGAGGAGTCATGCATGACAACAAATCTCAAAGAAATATAGAGCAGAAAGAAATAGACCACATGGTGTTGGTCAATTTGTACGCAAATATTTGGCTGAACGTTTCTTGGAAGAGCATTTTTCTTCCGCTAATTGTGCATTTACCATACTATAATAATAGCATTAGAATAAAAAACTAAACCCTAATTGAAATATATTACAGAGTGGCAAATTCAAAAACTATAATATAATAATTTCATCAAAATGTGAATAAAAACACTAACCAATTAGGAATGAAAATGGATTGGATGATACTCTATTGGGATATTAATACAAAACCAAAAACTGTTGCCTTAAATGTACGTCACTTTCCTCAACACACAATCCCAAACATTATTAACGATTCCATTTATTGCTTCTACCTTCCTCTATTCACTGCCACCACCGCCATTTACACCTCTAATATCTCACAACTTGGTCACAGATTGAGCCGAAAAAGGAAAAAAAAAAAAACTTGGTCAACTCAGAATGTGATTAGCTTTAAGTTTATAATCACACAATTTTACTTTTAACAATTTAATCATTTTTGTGAAATTGATTGTTTCATGTATTATAACTATACTATTTTCTAATGTTCTAAACACATGACAAGTTAATGGAAGATGAGTATATTAGAATGGATGAAAAAGACTAAAATCACATGTATACCTTTAAACAAACCCAATTGACAAATTAAAAGCTAAAACCTGTCACCAAAACACATGTATCATAATTGCAATCAATTCTGACTATACCGATTATTTCCCAAACCTGTATTTTCTGTGGTTAAAATTATTTATGAATACTTTTATTAAAAGAAGTTCTCTTACAGACTGAAACCAACTTAATAAAAATAAATTTCTTACATTAAATTAAAATATAATTCTAAAAAATCGAACTATTTCTACAAACGAACATGTTTATAAATTTTCCATCCATGATTAAAACTCTTTCATTTTTTATTCATTTTTTTTATAAAAATGTCATGTTGCCATGCACGCGCTTCAACATGTTCAAATGTCGGCGCTTACCAAGCTTCTGGTTTCGTCCAAAACGAGCCGTGAGAGCTGTTGCAGCGCGACATCCACAACATCCTCAAACCCAACAACTCCACTCGCATCGGGGTGCGTGTAAGTGAGTTTCGGGATCAACCCAATGACCACCTCACGCATTTTCTCAACCTCTTTCTCTTCAATACTCGCAAGCACATCTTCGATCCTCTTCTTCCCTTCGTTCACCTCTCTCTCGTCTATGAATACCGAATACGTATCCCTCTCCGTAGGAAAATACCACACGTACTGTGTATACGCAGTATGTTCTGAGAAAAACACGGGAATACACCCAGCAAGAACCGAGTCGAAGGTTGACCGGCGCGTGAAGGAGTCTCCGGGGGCCTGAAGACAGAACGTGGACTTGCTCATAACTTCCAGAACATTCATGGGGTTGTGGCACCGAGCATCACCACTGGCGCACTGTACCAAAACGCAGCGTTCCGATGCGTCGCATTGCGTCACGATGTGGTCACGGACCTTGGCTTTGGCGAGGTTGGGACGCGTGCCGCCGACGAAGGAGAAGAGGAACGGACGAGGGCGTTGGCGAACCGTGTTCTGCCACGTAAGCATCTCGGAGAGGGTTTTGGGGTGGAAGTAGGAGGGGTAGGGGATTGCGAATTGGTTGTGTCCTTGCCAGGGATGTCTTTCCACTGTTAGCACCGACATGTTTCGGACAGTGGGTAGGTTAAGGAAGATGTTTGCTCCGAAGTCGGGTCCATCTTTTGTGCGCATGAAATCCCACGCTGTTCTCCCCACGGCAACAAAATGGTCTTTCCCTACACGTAACCAAACACATTTTCCTTTTTACCATTATATATATATATATATATATAAAATATATATAATGCAGCAATAATGCAGGGAGATTTAGGTTACAGTTCTTTTTACCATTGTTCCTTTTCCACCATGGTTGACTCTGGAGGAAGTCAACAAGATCGACGGCCAAAGCATCACGGAGGGTGAGATTGTGCTCACGGAAGACGCTGGAAGCGTGAAGACCACCATAGAAGGGGATGTAGAAGAGACGGGCGGCGTGGGGATCGGAGGTGCGGCAGGGGTGGTTCTGAAGACGCGCGTGCACGATCATGTCCCCGATGAACTGGTGTGTGGCGTACCAGGAGGGAGTGGGAAGGGGTTGGCCAAGGCCATTGTTAGCGACATGGGGGCACATGTTGGTGTAGATGTTAAGGTTGTGACAACGTTGGAGGAGTCCTAGGTTGAAGCGCGAGGGGAGGGCGTAGATGTAGAACAACGGTCCTGATCCTTGGCATGTTGTGGTAGTTTGGTTTTGTGACGGTGTGAGGGGATGGTGATGGCGAAGAAGAAGAAGCCATGAAAGAAGAAAGAGTGATAAGAAGATGGTGTACCTTAACTTGTTGGTGATTATGTGATTGTGGGGTTCTTTGGATTTCGAGAAGGATGGTGTTTGGGAAGGAAGAGAGTCCAGAGGGGTAGTTGGTGATGGCTTGCGGAAGAACATGGAGGAAAGCGAAGAGGAAAAAGAAGAAATTGGGTTTTGTTGTGTTGTGTTGTGTAGTTGCTGATGGATGAAGGAAGATGGTAGAGTGATTGGTAGGTGTGGAAGTCATTGTGTGGGACACAAACTTCTACTGCTGTTGGTCAAGAACAAAGGCCAGGACAGCTTGGAACAGTTCTTAAGCATTACCTTTCATGAAATTTTCATAACAAAACACATTATATTATCTTTAAATAATGAATAAAAACAAAAACATTATATAATATAACTATATATCAGGTAAACTTATTATTTTAATGTTATGGATTAAAAATAATATCAACTTTTATGTTTACATGAAATATTTAGCTTTGAAATATTTATTTGATGTGAATCTTGATTTTCCTTTTAGTTAGTTTAGTTCAATATTATGATCAATGGTAAATTATAATACATAACAAAGATATGAAATATTGAAAACAAAATATAATTAAATTATTTGTATAATTTTTTTAAGATTTCATTTATCCAGATTATCCTGAAAATTCGCAAATCAACCATTATACGAAGAAGGTCAACAAAATTAACCTATAATGTATAAAACCTACCAACTTTTTCATACTAAATCATAGCGGGCAAAAATAGGATGGATGAGTCTGCATTGCCTATGATAGAATCTAATACGTGTTCATCATCAAATTGGTCGTGATATATAAGGTTTAGTTTGTAAATATTGATGAAAGTTTGTCTTAAAAACTAAAGGTGATACAAAACATTGAAAAAGAAGAACGTATTGGAATGATGAGTTATGCGATGGGTAGAAGATTCGAAAAGATAAATATATCTTGGAACACTTCATTTTTGCGTCGTCCAAAGTTGAAAAGATGCGTTGAATCACTTCCTCATATAATTTGTTAAGTCTTGTCTTCTTCTTTGTCTTTTTCCCTCAACTTTTACTTTTTATTTTCTCCAACGTGTTTTATTCTTCCTTTTTTATATTATATGTGTGTAATTGATGTTTACTAATTATTATTATTATAAATGATTTTTTTATCTTTTTTGTTGCACGTCAAAATTTTAATATAAATTAGTATTGTGTTTGCATCTCTGTATTATTCTTATGCATTGTACAACTAAGCAACTTGAACATCATGATTATGTATAATTCAATATTAAAGTTATCCTTGAAACATAAAAAACAGAGCAATTTGGATTTTGGTCCAATAATGCGGTGACACAAGAATCACTTCGTTTCACCATTATTAATTATTGAAGAAATTCTAAAGAAAAATCAGAAGAAAATCCATGGTTGGGTTTGTTTATGGGAATACTTTCTCGCAAAAAGAAGAGTGAGTATTCCTTCAATTGATGTTCAATAATTAACCAAGAAATGAAAGGATTGATTTATGGAAAAATGCTGTTTCCATAAATCACAATTTTCTAATCCATTTTTCACATTTCAAAACATCTTAGTATAATAAAAATCACAATTTTCTAATTCAATCCAAATTCAATTTTCAATAACAAGATTAATACATCAATTTCAACATATCATCACAATTTAAGGCATAAAAATCATTCAAAAGCGAGATTAAACATAAAGCTATAATTAGCTTCTCTCACAAGACATTTCCCTCAAACAAGAATTTTCCTGAAAAACCAAAATTTATTGAATTCCTTACCCAATCAACAAAAACCCTAATTATAGTTCTTATGCCTACCATTATGATAAGAAAGCAATAGAGTCGTCAAAAGCAACTTTGAGTAATATGTATGGCTTTAGAGCCACACATAACTCTAGGAATCAAAACCTAAAAGAGGGAAAACAAGACTTATTTTGTATAACTCTTTGATCGAATGGTTGCGTAAAGCTCCTCATGAGAATCACAAATATGATTCTTGATCTTCGAATGAACGAGTAAGCTAGAGACTTTAGAGGGTTTGGTTGTAGAGATGATAATTTTATAAAAATGAACTTTAGTTATTAAAACCTTTATATAACTTAACCCTTTAACATTAAAATATTATAGTGTTCTATTTTAAATAAAACCACCAATACATGTTTAAGTTCAAAAAAATGTAGGAACATGCAAATCATAAAAAAATCACCAATTTCTTATTTTTCTACTTCTTAGTAACTCAATTTGTAATTATAAGGAAAATGGTTGTTTGCTTACAAAATATAATTAATTGAAACATGATAAGTGATAAATTTATGTCGAAAATAAGATATTCTAAATCACCACCTTTGAACTTAAATCTTTGTTTGTCCTTAAACAAAATACAAAATCAATTTGTACATAATGATTTAAAACAACTTTTTTTATTAGTTAGTTCAAAAACTAATATCAATTCTCAAGTTGTTGCTCATAGTACTAAACGGTATTAGAAAGTGGTTTTAAGCCTAACTCAACCCCACAAAACTGGCTTGTAAGATAAGGTTTGCACCCCACTTATATATTATAATTTGGCTTTATCTCTAGTCTTAAAAAGTGAGCTTAAGTCTAATTCAACCTCACAAAACCGACTTATAAGGTGAGGTTTGCACCCCACTTATATATTATAATTTGACCTTATCTCGAATCGATGTGAGACTTCCAACAAACGGTGTCATATTATTAAATGGTGTTTTTAACAGTAAGACACAAAAATGCAAATTCATTTCATAGTTTTGAATCAATAAAATTTCTCTCATCAAAATTAAGTGCAAGAGATTTTTCTCCCAATTAAATGTTTTACTCTAAGCAATATCTTGCAGCTTCCACTTAGTTTATATTTTTGTTTTCAATAACTATATATACACTGTTATAATGGTATTTAAAGACTTGTAATGTAGAAATGTCAACTGTGAAGAAAATATATTTTTACAAGATAAACAAAACTTACTGCTAATTTTTTTAACTGTGTAGAAATGTAGAAATGTTTCTCTATTTCTTTTCCAACCTTATTTTAATGTTTTTCATCTCTCCTTTCTAAATATATCCAACTTTTTCCCTCATCACTCTGCATTAATCCGTTTTAAAGTAATCGTTTTATTCTTCTGTATTTGATTGATAACATCTGATATATTTTCTTTTTCATTCCATAACAGCCCAACGTGCTTTTGACAACACACATTCTGATAGCCTATAAGCAAAATGAATAATAATCATATTAAACATGGCATTAGTTGTTGGAAGTTAGAAGTGCAACAGACTATCATTATTGCGCAATGAGTGTAGCCATTTTTGTATGCAATTATTGTACTATATAAAGACCATAGCAATTTTTTGTCTCAACTTTATATTGCAGTATTTATTGTGAAAATTGGGGGAATAAATGGGAATCCTCCTCGCCGACAATATTTTCAACACTGTCTAAATCAATTTAAGAACTTTTAGAAAAAGTATATATGAAAAGTTAATTTAACGTGATTTATAAAAATTTATATTTATATTAAATAAACCACTGCTAATAAAAACAATAAATATAATTTAAATTGTTATATAATTATTATCATAAAAAATAATTACTAAAATATCTAAAGTATATATTTTTCTTTATGCATTGATGGAACTAGACTATTATGATTATGATAGAAAATTGCATTAGATGTTGAATTTAGAGGTATGCATATTCCCACATTGACTACCAATTTAGAGTATAGAGACACAAACATCAATGACATTTGAGCCCAATCACATAAGGAATTAACATAATTCTTGCCAAAAACCTTAAAGCAATGGGTTAATGGGTCTTTCATCTTCGTATAGTACTCTACTTTATCATTTTTATCCAATGTGGGACTTTGACTCATACTTGGATTTCCAACACTTAACATGGTATCAGAGCTATAGTTATAGCCTATTTTAGCGATATTTGTTGTTTGTTGAATATATTGTTTCACTTCCTACCGAGCCGTTATTGAACCACTTATTAATGTCTAGTCTCACGCTTAAGAGTTAGGCTTACTAAGTTTTGTAGGATTGAGTTAGAATGATCTAATCGACATACTTGCTTAAAAAGTATTGGAAAAAATATTATTATACTTCATAGTGAGTAATCCTTACATTCACAGGGGTAGAAAAATATTCAAATTCTGTTCTAGTTGGTGATAACTCTTTCATTCATTTAAATTATTACAGTTTATTATATATTTTTGATTAATTAAATTTTAAGTATTTCATAAATTTAGATTTTAAAATTGCTTTAATTCATCAATCAATTTGCTTCTAAAGGTGAAAAAAAACTAGTTAGATTAGGAAATCATCAAGAAAAAAAATGAACTAACAAACAATAAGATATAGAAGTGACAATCACCCTAAGAGAAAAATCAATCCTCAAAATATTTATACAAAAAATTTAAAAAAGTTGGGTAATTATAAAACGAAAATTTAAAAGATTTCACAATAGCTTAGAGTGTTCCCAGGAAATAACTTTCCCATCTATCAGTACCAAAATTTTCCATCGAATCATTCTAATAAATTATACGACTTTGGGGGAAAACTCTCAACTAATAAATTTGTGAAGGTCTCATGCCTAGGAATAAATTTGGCCATTAAATACATCTATAAAAATCACCAAATACTTCTTTACCTATAATCAAATTTCAAACATTCACGATTTTTTGTACAATAATGTTTTTGTACATTTTAGTGTCTGTATCCATTGTTCTCTCCTTCAGGTTCTTCCACATAAGTTGGAGACATAATAGAGATGCACCCCTCCCAAATTGGCCGATCATGGGTATGTTACTAGGTGTTCTACAAAATTTGTCCAACATTCACGATTATACAATCTTAGTTTTGAAACATTATGGAGGTACTCTGATGTTCGAAGGACCTTGGCTCACAAACATGAACTGCATTCTCACTGCCGATCCCATGAACGTGCATCACATCACAAGCAAGAACTTCATCAACTATGGGAAGGGGTCCCATCTGCGTGAGATTTTTGATTATTTTGGAGAAGGGATTATTAACTCTGATAATCTCCATGCATGGAAACTAGAGAGGTCAATACTTCATTCACTGCTTCAAAGGGAAACCTTTACCATCTTCCTTCGAGAATCCATTCAGAAGAAGCTAGAGAATGACCTAATTCCATTTCTTGATCATACATCCGAGGTTGGAACCGAGGTAGACCTACAATTTACCCTTCGGAGGTTCACCTTTGACATTGTCTGCTATTGTTTTCTTGGCTGTGATCCTCAGACCCATAACAAGATTTCTAAGCTTTCACATCCTGTTTATGAGAGAGCCACGGTTGTGATGGAGGAGGTGTTGTTTCACAGGCACATTACACCAAGATGGTTGTGGAAGTTGCAGGAGTGGCTCCAGATTGGCCAAGAGAAGAAGTTCAAGGAATACACATATTAAATACTTATTTTTTCTTTTATCTCTCTTTTCTTGTTATATTACATTTCATTAATTTATAATTTTTTTTCTTTCTAAGTATATATCACGTGTTTATCAATATCTTGTATCGGATGAACAATGATATACTATGATTTTCTCAGTGGATTGGTAAAATGTAACTTACAAAACATTTTGCATTTCCAAGCTAGCATATTTCCACTTACGTACTCTACATAACTCTTTCTTTGAATACATACGTCATTTTTTTATCAATAATATTTATATATTATAGAAATAAAACTTATACGAATTTTTTGATAACCAAGATATTAAAATGGCCATTATAAATTGTTCACTAAATAAAGAAAACAAATAAAACTCTACAAAATTATTTTAAACATTAAAACAAAAAATAAGTAAATATATATTTCCATGAGAGGGTTGTAGGGCCGGTTATTTTGAATAAGTTAAACAATTGAAGCATGTCAAAACGAAATAAAAAAATGATTGTTTTTTTGCCTAGTTTATGAACCGAAACATAAAATTCGCTATTAGACGTCGATTTTACAATAACTGAAACATAAATCATTAATAAATAATATAAACAAAACAAAAACCATTCACTAGTGTTGTTATTCCTCCAATAAGAAGTGACTAAAAAAAACTTGAAATTCTTAGTCTTAGCAAAAAATTATTAAAGGATGGTTACGAGTGAACTTTTTTGGATCAACTATAGAAGAGGGTTAAAAAAAATCCTAAACTTTTTTCATGCAAGCAAAACTAGACAATCTAATACAACCAAAATAAAATCAATAAAACAATTTTATATTGGTTCACCCAAATTTATGAATTAAGTCTACCTCTTCTTTAAGACAATTTTATAAGATATTTTATTAATTAATATATTATTATAACATATACACGAACCACTTGTAGCTTTACAAGTACACAAATTACTATTGTCAGAGAGTTGCAGTGGAATGATTAATGTAACAATAAATCAAGAAGGGGTGAATTGGTTTCTTATCGCAAATTGTGTCATTAATAATTTTTTCTTGTAATTCAAATTCTTTAACGATAAATTAAAAACAAATAAGAGAGTAAGGAAGAGAGAAAATTGTACAAATGATTTTATAGGGTTTAGATCACAAGGATTCTATATCCAGTTGTTAATCTCAAATAAGAATTAACGATCCACTTACAATCACAAAGAAGTTTAAGGTTTAGAACACTTTTTTTCTTACCCCAAGAGATGAAACTCACTTCTCCTAAAAGTTACAAGGGATGAACACAGTCTCCGAAATATTTAAGAAAGGTTGACCATTTCATTTAAATCTTCACAAAAGATGAGAAGCTTTACTCAACATCTAACGAACAAGTTAATGATTAAGAAATATACCGATCCTACTAAATAATAAAAAAAAAAAATTTACTCACTATAAAATATTTCTATAAGATTTAAATATAAAAAAAGATTTTTAATGTTTGATTAAGTTAACATAAATAATTTTGAACTTTATTTTTTTTTATTATTTTAAAAGTATCTTTATTATACCTAAACACTGTTATAATTAAACAACAATCCTAATTAAACTTATCTTTTAAATTAATAAAATTTCATTCCTTTTATATTTGAGTCTATAAATAATGCCACGTTTTGATCAAATCATAGATGTAAAATTTTCAACAAAGCGTGCCATTGGAAGCGTGCTATTAGTTGGTTAGCTATTGTCTGCAATTTCGTACGAAAATTGGAAGTATTCCCATTGCACAACACTTTGGACAAGCCATATATCTAAACATTTTTATAACTTAAACCAAATATATACTTAAAGTTTAATTTAAAACTATTTACTAAATTTTATCTTTTATTTAATTATTGATCATAATTATATAATTAAATATTTTTTTTACCTTTTACTATCAACATATAAAAAAAACTATTTATCGTAATTAATATAGTATGAGATTTTTGAGTGATTTTAGTTTCAAGAATCTTCTTAAAAATAATAGCAACAATAACCATAATAATAATAATAATAACCATAATAATAATAATAATAACACAAATAATAATAATCATAATAATAATAAATAATAATAATAATAATAATAATTAATAATAATAATAACAACAATAATAATAATAATAAAATAATAATAACTATAATAATAACAATAATAATAATAATAACACAAATAATAATATTAATAATAATAATAATAATTAATAATAATAACAACAATAATAATAATAATAATAAGGGTTAAATATGTTTTTATCCCTTAACTTTCAATGAAAATTGGAATTAGTCATTCTTCAAAACTTTGGCCTAATTTAGTCCTCAAACTTTAGAAATATGTGAATTTAGTCCTTTTAGCTAAATTTTGTTTGGTTTATTTGATGTTTCAAGTGCGTTTCATGATAGCATTTGAGTTGTTTACACCGTTTTACATATTTTTGCTTCAATGTTAACTGAGAAATGTGTTTGAAACATCAAATAAAGTTAACAAAATTTAGTTAAAAAGACTAAATTCACACATTTCTAAAGTTTGGAGACTAAACTGGTCCAAAGTTTCAAAGAGAAACTAATTTCAATTTTCAATGAAAATTAAGGGATTAAAAACATATTTAACCCTAATAATAATAATAATAATAATAGTTTGTATAGTACTTTATGCAGCTTAAATTCTAACTAAAAACATTTTACTAAATAAACATTTTCATATGTTTTGAAGGCATAATAAGAACGTGGTATACTATCTAACGACTTATTTTTTAAAAATAATCTTGAAATTATTTTTTAAGAATTACTCTACAATAATAAGATGTAGTTTTTATCTGTTAATTATTTTTATCATAATATAAATTATTTTTTAAGAATTCGTCCACAAGAATAAAGTTATTTGAAGTCATTCTTCTTCCATTCTCACATGACTCTAGTGAAATAATAATGTAGCTTCCTTGTATGGTTCTCCATCAACTCTAATTGTAATAAAGAGAAAAACATCATCAATAATTTATAAGAAATGTTCAAATTCCATAATAACACATTTAAAATATAGAACATTTATTACATGAGCTTACATATTGAGAAAACTTTCAAAATGGAAACTTTATCGAACTCGAGAGTTTACGTAAACTCGACTCGTATAAACTCGTAAGAATTTATTTCAGATGAAAAAATATTATATAAATAATATCTTAATTTAAATAAGTCTACAAAATTATATAACTTTAAATAAATAAAATTTATAGATATATTGTTCATAAAAATAAATATTGTAAAACATAAATACTTGGATTGTCATTAATTTTGATGCATTTCACTAAGGAGGCGAGGCGATGACGATGACCATGGAGAGAGACAGAGGGACGCGAGAGATAGTGACAATCAGGTCATTAAACCCTAAATCCCAAACGACCTCATTTTTTCTTAACTTTTAAACTCGCATAATTGCTCCAAACTCTCGATTTAACACTATCCTACTGATTTCACAATAAATTCTATTGAGTTTAGGCAAAAAACGAGTTTACTTCCAAGATAACTCCAAGCCATGTTTGGAAATGTAAACTCATACGAGTTTACGAGTTAGCTCGATAATTTGATAACCATGCTCGTATAAATAACCGTTATGAATTGCGAAAAATAATAAAAGGGGATGAAACTTGGCCCAAAATTGTTGAAATAAATTTGTGATATCATAAGCAAAAAAAAAGGGAGAAACATTAAAAAGTTAAATGAAAAAAAAAGTGAAAGACATTGTTGAATACCAGATGACGAGTGATCAATTCTTGCTTTCTTCATAAGGAGGGTTAAATATTCAAATGCTCTTGCCATTGGTGATAATTCTCTCGCTCACTTCGACTATTACCATTCTAGCCATTAAATAGTCAATATTAATTGTTTACTATTCAAACATTCATCATATATTTTTTCTATTAAATAAAAAATAATAATATCATGTGTCATTTTCAACATAATTTTCCTATCTTATGATCACTACCAAATTCTACTTCCCCAAGCCATTATGCTTTAATAGCTGATTTGACATTTGATAAAACCCTCAACTGATAAATTTATGAAGCTCTTTATACCTTTGTTTACTTGTCCATTAGATCGCATCATAAATATCACCACAAACTCTGTCCTCACCCAAATTGAAACACAGTTTCTTCGACCTGCAATATACGATAATGTTGTTGTATATTGGAGTATTTCTACCCATTGTTCTCTCCTTCATATTCTACCAGATAAGTAGGAGACACAAGAGAAATATACCCTTTGCAGTTTTAAAATTACCAATCATTGGTATGCTACATTATCTTCTCCTAAATTTGTCCAACATTCACGATTACGCAATCTTTGTTTTGAAACATTATGGAGGAACTCTGATGTTCGAAGGACCTTGGTTCACAAACATGAACTTTATTCTCACAGCCGATCCCACGAACGTGCACCACATCACCACCAAGAACTTTAGCAACTACGGGAAAGGGTCCAATTTCAGTGAAATATTTGACGTTTTTGGAGGTGGGATTATTAATTCTGATAATCTCCATGCATGGAAAAAAGAAAGGTCAGTACTTCATTCACTGTTTCAAAGGCAAAGCCTTAAGATCTTCCTTCGAAAAGCCATTCAGAAGAAGCTAGAGAATGACCTAGTTCCATTTCTTGATGATACATCCGAGGTTGGAGCTGAGGTAGACTTACAATTTGCCCTTCGGAGGTTCACATTCGACATTGCCTGCTCTTGTTTTCTTGGTTATGATCCTCACTCTCTTCCAAACAAGAATACTAAGCTTTCTCAACCTACTTATCAGAGAGCTTTAGTTGTGATCGAGGAGTCATTATTTCACAGGCACATCACACCGAGATGTTTGTGGAAGTTGCAGGAGTGGCTCCAGATTGGTCAAGAGAAGAAGTTCAAGGAGGCCAGAGAAATTTTTGATAAATTCTTGTATGAATGCGTTGCAGCCAAGCGTGAAGAGAAAAATAGATGCAATAGCACCAAAGAAGTAGATGATACTGATCATGACTTGCTGGGAGTGCTAATGGAAGAAGGAGATCAAAAGGGGAGAATAATGGATGACAAGTATCTTAGAGACACTGCATTTACCTTTGTCTCTGCTGGAAGTGGCACAATCAGTGCAAGTCTCAGTTGGTTCTTTTGGCTGGTTTCAACTCATCCACATGTGGAAGCTAAAATCCTTCAAGAGATCAAAGAAAATTGCATAAACCAAGATGGAACTTGGATTGCTTCTGGTGTTGAAGAGTTTGGTAAGTTAGCTTATCTCCATGGAGCTATATGTGAAGCACTGAGGCTTTTTCCTACTGTGCCCTATGATCACAAGTGTGCAATAAAATCTGATAGACTTCCTAGTGGACACCATGTTAGCCCAAATACCATGATATTATACTCTTTGTATGCAATGGGAAGAATGGAAGAAATATGGGGACATGATTGCATGGAGTTTAAGCCTGAGAGATGGATTTCAGAGAGTGGAGAGATTATACAAATTCCATCTCACAAGTTCATAGCTTTCAATGCAGGCCCTAGAAGTTGTTTGGGTAAAGACATTACTTTCACTGAAATGAAGCTGGTTGCAGTTGCTATACTGTGGAGGTTTCAGATGAAGGTGGTGGATGGTCATCCTATAACACCAAGAGTCTCTGTGGTGCTTACCATTGAACAAGGCTTGAAGGTTAAGGTTACTAAGAGATGCACTTGACAGAAAGCATTTCAATAACAGATGGCAGATGATATTTATATTAATTTTATGTCTCTTAAAGGTTATGAGCTAAGTTTCAGTTTCTCCTTTGTTTGTGATGGTTAAATAATGTTGTGGTTATCTCGGTTTTAATAACAGGGAAAATCTGCCGGTGACTTTATTCTCTTACACAGTTCAATTATTGTAAGTGAAATCTGGTCCTCTTTTGTAGCTGATAATGTTTCCTTGAATTTTCACAAAAAGTTTAAAATAATGTTTCTTTTATCAGAAAGAGTGTATATTTATACGATGGGAAAATGACACTTGAACAACCATTTTTGACAACATTTAGACACGCGCACACGTGTCTAAATTTGAGTGGTCCATTTTCATTTAATTTTTCCAACTGGACCACTCAAATTTAGACACGTGTGCGCGTGTCTAAATGTTGTCAAAAATGGTTGTTCAAGTATCATTTTCCTTATACGATGTTTGGGGTATCTTATCCCATATATGAACAAAACAAATGCTTGAAAATATTATATTGGACAGTTTTAATTTACCAATCATTTTCTTACATGAAAACATTCTACCTTTATATTCTGCTTACAAAATCGATAATGACGTATTCGGTGAAGACTTTTTAAATAACTCTACAAATGTCTCTAACTTTCAATTTTCAAAGTGTTTGTTATTCTCCTTTTCAACACTTTTCTTAAACTTAGCAAATTCTTGCTACATCTTCGCTTAAGCTTCCAAGACAGCGGTTATGTCGGGTTTTGTTTCTTTCTCTTCAACCACTTTGCTCCTTGTGGACATCATAGTGCTTTCTTCCTTCATTGAACTAAGTTTTTTCACATATACTACTCGGTCCCATGATTTTGATCATAACTCTGTCGAGATAACATCACTAAGATCAATCATCACATTTTCGAGATATATATATATATATATATATGAGCTTCGTTATGATTTTGTCCTTAAAAGGCTTTAGAGTCTATGGCTTGCCTAAGACTATCATGTCTGATAAAGACACCAAAAATCTTAACTATTTTTCGAAAACTCTTTGGTCTAGGCTACGAACTAATTAAGCTTATTTTCTCCACCTCTAGCCACCCTAAAACGAATGGTCAAACCGAGGTTGTTAATAGGACATTAGGAACCATGTTGAGGGCTCTTTTAAAGGGCAACCACAAATCTTGGAATGAATACCTTCCCCACATTGAGTTTTCATATAATAAGATGGTTCATAAGACCGACAAGATGTCTCCTTTTAAAGTTGTGTATAACTTCAATCCTTTCAAACCTTTCGACCTCATACCTCTCACAAATCCTAGTGATTTCATTCATAAGGAAGAGGTATCAAAGTCCAAATTTGTGAAGAAAATTCATGAAAAGGTTAATTCACAAATTCAACACCATACTGAGAGGTATGCCAAACACAACAACAAAGGGAAAAGAGAGTTGATGTTTGAAGAAGAAGATTAGGTTTGGCTCCATTTGAGTAAAGAAAGATTTCCAAAACAAAAGAAGATCCAAACTCAATTATCATAGTGATGGACCTTTTAGAGTGATTTAAAGGATTAATAGTAATGCATCTAGGATAGAGTTGCCAAATGTGTATGATGTGATTGCTCCTTTCAAACATTATACCACAACAATACAACCACCATAGGCCGTGAGCTTCTCACCTTCATCCAACTATTGCTTTCGCACTTTCCACCCATTATCCCCTATATTCCGCACATCTTCACCTAAAGGGACCAAACCCCATAGCCTTTCTTCTAGCTTTGGACCACCTTTACTTGGAGGATTGTTATCATTTATAGTCACTGGATCACTTATTACACGCATCCACCTACTCTATTAGAAATATATCAGAAGTAGATGTTAAAGATAAAGAAGACATTCACGAAATGTTCTCTTCATCAGAAGTTGTGTCAAGAAAATAGTACTACTTCTATAAAAGTACAAAAAAAGCAAGTCTACTCTGACAAGTTGACTTTAACTAACGACTGCTTCACACGACAAGACAAATAAGACAT
Source organism: Vigna umbellata (assembly GCF_029865625.1). NCBI lineage: Eukaryota > Viridiplantae > Streptophyta > Magnoliopsida > Fabales > Fabaceae > Vigna > Vigna umbellata. Next base: position 47,522,951 of record NC_142167.1, on the reverse strand, counting down.
GAGAATCAAGGCAAAAGCTCAAGTCTAACGAATATCTTTTGAGAAACATTTAAATAGAAGAAGATTTGAAGAAAGAATAAAGAGAATAACTTAAAAAGAGAATATTAATATCGTCGAGAAAAAAAAAAGCATAAAAGAGCTCAAGATCAAAAGAGAATATCTAGGAAGAAGAGAAAAAGAAAAAGTCGAGAAACACTCTGAAACTTCATTATAATATCAGATTACTATTTGTAAGTAGACAGAAACACTTAACGAGTCAATAGACAATATTCTACTGAATATCTATCCTTTTTGTGAGAGTAATCGTCTAACGATTTGTAAGCAATCAGATTGATTACAAATTTTGAAGAGAATTCAAACACTTGATGTATAACTCAGGAGAGTTAAGGATTACTAGGCAGCGTATTGGGGGATACCAGGATTGTCTAGTGGAAACTGGTAGTGGGTGAAACTCAACTAGTCTAGGGTAACAAGAGTTATTCGCTAACTAAGGGTACTTGGAGTGGTAAAGAATATTGCACAACTAAGAGTGGGTGAAACTTAACTAGGCATTGTATCAGGGGATACCAGGATTGCCTAGAGATACCATAAGTAGTGAAAATACTCAGTTGTAATCTTGTTGAAGATTATAGTGAAACTCTCTAAGATTAGAGGAGACTCGACGTAGCTCAATTAAAGTGAACCAATATAAAAATATTTGTGCATTATTGTTTTATTCTCTTTCGACACTTCTCGTATAAAAACCTGCAGTTGCATTTTTATTTTAAATATAAGAGCTTCCTAAACTAAATGACTATTCTTTAAAGAGGAAGTTTCATCAAACTGCAGCGAATATTCTGAATAGCACTCGAAAAAAATTTATCATTCAAAACTAATCACAAGGTCGAGCGTTTAACAACTTACGTAAAAATCTTTATACTCAACGAAAGTTTTATATCATCATCGAATAATGGCTGTCGATAATATAATATGTTGATAATTACACACAGATTCATTCATTGGTAATTATCGATGACCATAATCCATCAATAATTGTTTTTGACAAAGACATTAACGATGGATCTTAGTAGTCAATAATCCATTAAAAAATGTGAAATACCGACGAAGTTAGAACGTTATCTATGAAATTTACCTACCGATAATATTAGGTTTTCTTGTATTCATTGGTAATTATCGATGACCATAATCCATCAATAATTGTTTTTGACAAAGACATTAACGATGGATCTTAGTAGTCGATAATACATTAAAAAATGTGAAATACCAACGAAGTTAGAACGTTATCTATGAAATTTACCTACCGATAATATTAGGTTTTCTTGTAGTGTTAGTTGACAAATAACAAATTAAAGTACTTCCTGAAGTACAAATCTCTTTACATACCTCTTTGATGATGTAAATAGATATATAAGACTAGATTAGAATATACATTGGTTAAGAACGAAATACAATTTTCTTCCATAATTCATAAATGAAAAATATTCTTAACCCTTTATTTTAACATATGCATGTATTTATACCTCTTTGCAACTGCATAAATAGAACTAAATAAAGAAAAACCTAATTTCCATTAAAATTGTTGAGATGATTAATGAATTTTTGATTAGATTATACAAAATTTGTCCATATGTAGACATGCCATTTTTCTCTTATAAACACCAGCACCACCAACACCAAATGTTTGATGTTCTCTACATGGGCATTAACTGTTTTAAATATCCTTCACCCAGCCAGCAATGTAGTATCAAATAGAATTATAAATTATTTAAACATATATATTAATATTTTTCTTTAATAAAGTTTTATTACTTTATTCAAAATTACATTAAATATATTAATTAATTTTAAAAATGAAATAAATACCAGATTTATAAATTTATAAAGTTCTATACATTTTAGTTAATAATATTGTATAATTAAAGAGTACATGATATATTTAAACTCTAAGAACTGGATATTTTAATGTATACATTAAAGAGATTTAATACATTAAGTTGATAAAAAAATGTAATTAATTGACAAAAATTCTATACACTTTAGTAAAAAATATTTTTATTCAACATTACTTCATGATTTAGTTGAATTCTGAGTTCAATAAGGACTTTGAATATTGTATGGATAAATAGAATTTAATTAACAAAGAATTAATTTCCTAATAAATTTATAAAGTTCTATACATGGATCGAATATTTGTTTTTATTGAAAAGTACATCATTTAATTAGATTAATGAGAAATGAATAAGGAATTAATGTATGTAGTGTTTACATACATAGATTTTAATATACTAACCTATTTCGAAAAATTAATTAAATTCCTTATTTGATAGATTTACAAAGTTATATACATTCTTATAAAATATTCTTGTACTCCAAATAACATGTAGAAGTTTTATTTTTTTTAGAGGAAAAAGTTAAACTCACAATTTTATTTCCAATTTCACCACTAAATTATTCTTTTATGTCCATTTCCAATTTCACCATAAGTTATTCTTATATGTCCATATATAAAAGTTGAATTATAAGGACAAGGTCAATTTTTAATAATCAAAGATATATAAATATAAATTTTATTTTAATAAGTTAATTTTATAATACTGAGTTAGAATTAAATTATTTTTTTTAAGATTATATAAAAAGCAATTAGAGTATATCTTACTCGTTTATTGGATATATCCACTTCTTTGATTTTATGTTTAAAATATTCAATCATCAATGTCAAAAAGTGTGTTGCGTATGTCACATCAAATAAACATATATAATGAAATTAGAGTGTATTAGTTCACATAAATCTTATCTTTATAATGAAATTGGTTCTAGTTACATTATTATTTGAGTATTATTTTTTTCTATTATTTTGAACACTCTCAAATTAGTTTAACATATTAAATAAATAGCAATAATATCAAATATTATTGTAATGACACTAAGAATTTGATGAAAAAAATTATTTTAGATAATCTTTTAAAAAATTGAGACTAAATTAAAATATCCAAAATAATGAGTCAGAATTTTAAAAATGTTATAATAGGAAAAAAATAAAGATAATGAAATATATTAAATTAATTAAAAAATAAATTAACTTGTTTAATTCGTTGCCTTTTAATGTTCTATACATTAGTTAAAAAAAGTTTTCCTTATTTTAAATTACATCCTTTTTGTTGTTTTCTAACAACAGTTAAGGTTTATGCCTATTATATAGATTAAATAGAACTTAAAATATATTAATTTAATTAGGAAACCTAATTAAGTTTGATACTTTTATTTATTTCCATAAATTTTATTTAAAAATTACATTATTTAGTTTAATTCTAAGATAAAATAACAATTATTTTTAATGTATAGAAAAAGAGAGTTTAATATATTAATTTAAATGAATTTAAATTTCCTAATATGTTTATTTTTGTATACAATTTAATTAATACTTTTACTTCTGATTATATTCTTTAGTTGAACTAAAAACATGAATATGGACTGTTTTTATGTAAAGGAAAGTAGAATTAATATATTAATTCAATTGTAAAATGAATTAAATTGTCTAATTTATTTCTTTTGTTACGTGTTTTTGTTAATATTTTTTTATTCCAAATTACATTATTTATCTAGATTCTAAGAACTGAATAATAATTAATTTTAATATAGAAAAATATAACTTAATGTATTGATTTAATTAAGAAAAAAAATTAATATTCTAATTTGTTCACTGTAGTACATTTTAGTTTAAATTTGTATTCTAAATTACATTATTATTTATCTGACTTAATGACTGTTTTAATATATCATAAAAGAAAATTAAATATATTCTGCTCATTAGAAAAAATAAAATCAAATGGCCTAATTTATTTTTACAAATTTTAAATAATTTTTTTACTCTAAATTAGATGATTTAGTAAAATTTTAAAATAAAATATATATACTCATTACTTTGATTTTTTTTTTACAGAAGATGTGATACTGTCTAAAGATAAAAGGAAGAGTATTTAATTGAAGATTTTTTTTTATCAGCAATTGAAAATGACTTAATGTATTAAATGAATTATTTTAAATTAATTAAAGATTAAAAGTTAAGTTATGTTTTTCAATTATTAATATTTTTACTTTTACTATTAAAATCTATTTTCAATAAATATCTTCTCCATTCTTAACTTTAGTTTAAATCATTAAATATTAAATTCTTTTATCAATGAAATTTTCAATATATATCAAGGAAACATAAGGAAACTTAAGGCATGTTCGAAGTGCGTTCTCGTAGAAAGAGAAAAAATAAATGAAACAATTATAATACAACAATGCTATTTAAACAAAACATAATAATAATAATTATAATAATAATAATTATTATTATATTAATAATAATAATATAATAATAATAAATTTTGAATAATAATAATAAATTATATTGCAAAAAATGTTATAAAAGTTGTAAAATATAAAATGTAATAAATAACATTTAAAATATGAAATGTATTAACGCACCATAAATGTTTAATATATATAAAATAAAAATAACCAACAATTTGAGGAAAAAAACAAAGTTTGCATTCTGTCACTTGTTTGATGAGAAGAGAGTTACATTGTATCAGTTGACGAAATGAAAATTCGAAAGGAGTGTGTGGTCCAGTGATAGTCACACGTGTGGAAAAGCGTGCCACCATTTCTCACATGACACCATCCATCCTCACGTGACACCATTTCTCGTCACTTGACACCATTTCTCACACTCTTTCCCTCTCTTTATATCTCTCTCTATATCTCTGCACTTCATTTTTCTTCTATCTCTTTTCTGTGCTTCTCACCATGCACGTGCATTTCCTTTACCATCTTTTCTAGTTGTTCTTCTGAATTGGGTCTCTCTCTCTCTCTCTGTTTTCTTGCTCACCTTGTTGAACTTTACCAGACTGTGAAGATGAGTTCACGATCTTTGAGGGGAAGTCGTCAGAGAAAGATGTTGCAGCTGGACCTGAACCTGGTGCCACCATTAGAGGATAACACTGTCCAAATCGATGTTGATCCAGATCAGAACGATGCAGATGATGACGACGTGGTTGAACTGTCACCAACTTCATTTGCTCAGGTTTGAAGTTCACTCATATTAACTAAATTAAGTTTAGTTTTCTCCGAAAAAGAGAAAGATCGGTTCCTGTTGATGACAGAGAACTAAGATGTTTGTTTCGATTTTGTTCAGTTTTGCTAGGAAACACTAATTTTCTGTGTATGGTTCTGAGTTTTGTTGTGATTTTTGTTGTCTCAGACTCGGAGCAATCAGAAGAAAGGATGAAGAGGAGGAGCATTTATGATATAGGTAACTCTTTATTAATATTTTTCACAGTGATGAAATCATTTTGGGATTTCTTTTCTAAATTTTTCTTGTGTTATATATCATCATTTTGTCTTAGTTGGTGGTGTTTTTTTTTATTCTGATTGGATGTGTTGGTATATTGATAAGATTTCACACTTACAGATTATGACTATAATGTATTTATTAAACCTAATAACATATAGCTGTGTATATAGATTGTGTGTTTGATATATAGATCTTTTAACTTTTAATAAATTATTTCCTTTTGCCCACTAAAAACAACAGTGTATATCAGTGTTTTTTTTAATGTTTTTTCATGTGACCTTGTTCCAAATCTGACATGATATGGGTACTGTTATTTGGTCATCACTGTGTTGTATTAATGAGCAAAATTTTTATTTTTTTCTGTGATTCTGTATGGGTATTGGTATTTTCATGAGATTGAATGGTTTGGTTTCTATTTTTCCTCATGAAGAAGTGATGATCCTTAATTTAATTGGCATGGTCACACTGTCAATTTCAAATTTATAATTAGTTTTCTACAATTGAAAGAAAGACATTGTGGTGATGAATTTTTCTTTTCTGAAATAAATTTTAATTTTGAATTGTTTACTTGAATGAGGGTAGTTTGATGGGTTGGAATGAGTTCCATTTCCTTACATGACCTTCACAAATTTTGCTTGTCTACTATCCTTTGCCTTACACCCTATTTTCCTTCACTATGTTTGTTCATTTTTGTGAGCAATTTGTGTCTTTGAAAGAAGAAAACTGTTTCTATCTGTTCCATTGTCGATGAGAAGGTTTTATCTCTAATGAATAACATTATGATTGATGAAATGCAAACTACCGGAGGATCAGCAAATGAGGAAAATAATAGATATTCATCAGCACATATATATAAATGAATCAATCCATGCCCTTAGATTTATGATATATATTGATATAGATATTTATATATATCATTCATAACAGTAAATCCAACTTTAGAATGTGGAAACCAAGAATGTTTGTGTAGAGTTTGCACATTATTTTTGTGGTATATAAGGTATTTGTATACGACTTGTCTACTGAAGCTGTTTATTTCATATATATTCTTGGTATAACTGGGTGGTTTAAGATCTATCATTCATGATCATTGCAGATGATGAGACTGGAGAATTGCCAAAAGAGATAGTAATTGACGGAAAAGTCTATAGAACTGTGGAAACTGGTAGCAGTTCTACGGTAATGAAATCTTCCAAGCCAAACTGCAGCTTAAGATTTCTGCGTGGCCTCACTTACTTTAGTATTGATAGCGTCGACTAGAAATAAAATCAATTTATAGTATATAATTAGATATAAACTTTATTTTACAAACTGATTTTATGGAGTTGTATTAGACTTAAAATCTATTTTTTAACGTGACATCAGCATATCTATGATTAGATATCGGACCACTCATTAATTTATTGATTTTTTTTTTCCCTAGGAAGAAAATGAAAGGAAAACACCTGAACCTCCTAAGAAGCCGCCTGCACTTGACTGTCCAATATGTATGTCTGCATTTGAAGAACCGATGTCTACGAGGTGTGGTCATATCTTTTGTAGGTGTTGCATTAACACTGCAATAGCTGCACAGGGTAAATGCCCTACCTGCAGAAAGAAGGTTACAAAGAATCAACTCATAAGGGTGTTTCTTCCATCTCTTAGTTAAAGGTAATATAAAAACAACTGATTATCCACCATAGCGTTTTCATACCACTGTGACTTGCACTAGAGATGTCTGCCATTGTTTTCCATTTTTTTTTTTGGATATTTTTCTCTGGGGTATGTGGAATTTAGCTAGTACAGCGATTTAAATGAATATAGGGCATTTAAACATTTTCGTATATGTTAGATGGTTTACATATGTAGGAAGTGAAAAAAAAAAGTTTATGTTGTTTGGTTGAGCTAAATTAAAATAGTAATGATATGATTACATTTGAGTGAATTTTTGTAATTTTTCAAAAAAAAATAAAATAAGTAAAGATAATGTTAAATAAATATAAAATTATTGTGTGTCAAAGTATATTATTCAAAGTAAAAATGATGTTTAGGAACATGGAATAGCTTATATAATGTTGTAAGCAGTTCATAAGAAAAATAAATCAAAATGAACAACAACAAAAACTTTCATTTTTAGCTTTCAAAAATTATTTGAATTAGTTTTGGTTGTTCCTTTTTATCATACAATTTCATAAACTTCACCTAACTCTTTTATAATTTGCATAACTTACTTGGAGGGCTTCATTTTTTTTCCTTTTGTCTATGCTTTTCAATTGAATATGAAGGCTTGTTATGGTCTGAAAATACTTTTCGAATATTGTTTCATTAAAGAAAATTAAAAGATTCCTTAGTTTTTGCCCTAATTGGTTGGTGTCTTGTCCTTTTTTTCTCAGGAGATCTCTGTGGCCAAGTCTAACTGAGGAGAATCACAAATACAAAAATGTAATCTCCAGATTTTTTAGTGGCTGCTTTATATTTGTTGTGGCAGAAGCCTATTGATTTTCACAAACATGCTATGTTAGCTTAACAAGAACATTCACAAACCCAAGTTTTTTTAACCTTTTAACTTTATTGGTGACTGAATACTCTTATGAGGAATTTATGGATTTGCAATTTGGTGATATAGTATTCCTTTATTTTATTGTTTGACCATAGTACTAATTTTGTTTCAAGATTATGTTTAGTTGCATTGGGTTGGATAAAATGTTGTTTTCTAATCAACTTGGCAAATATTGTTGCAAAATGATTTGCTATGAGAGAAGAATATACAAGACCATAGGAATACAATTGTATTTAGAAATAGACAAAGGTTGGTGAGAAATTTTTTGGGATACGGATTGAAAAACAAAATATCAAAACCAAAATTTTCATACTCTGATTAATGTTTATGTCCAAAAACATGCATCTAATCTATCTTAAAATAGTTCAAAAGTGTGTTTAAAATAGAGGTCTCATATTCTATATTACTATTATTTTTATTTTCATTATGCTATTTGTTATTTTGTTGTTAAGTTCTTTAGGGAGTATCTTTGCAAAGGAAATTATTGTATTTTGGATCTATAAATAAATATATATATATATATATATATATATATATATATATATATATATATATTTATAAATGATTGTTGAAATTAATATATATATATATATATATATATATATATATATATATATATATATATATATATATATATATTTTAAAGAGTTAACGAGTACTATTAATAAGCCAAGAGAGATGCAAGGTACTTGGAAAGTTATTGAAGTAATTGTCGCCATGCTCATATAATTCTTTATTAAAATATGTAAAACCTTTCATAATATATTGAACGAAATGACTAATAATAATAATAATTAATATGATGTTTAAATGAATAATTTTACTCATGCATTATATCTTGATCTTTTAATTGCTTGCATGCAGATAAGAGCATTAATAGAATTTTGTGTTTCTCTTTTTAAATCAATATGATTTTATTTCTCAAGATTCTTTGTCTGATTTGAATTACCTACTTTGCATGCTTAATTGCCAATTGATTTCTTTTTATTTTATTTCTTTTTAATCCGATTTTTCTATTTTATCATAATCCGGTTGAATCCATGGAAGCAATAAATTATGATAATAGAGACAGAATATAAAACTTGTCCTTTATGATATCAAAAAGATGCCTCTAGACAAATTACAATTCACCAGTAATAGTATCTCTCTCTATTCAATATGATGGATGAATTAATTATGTTATATAAATTTTGAGTCCAGATATTTTCTAGTGAGTTTTTATATTTTCTTTTATTATGCTTTCAAAATACACTTATTTAATATATTAAAAGAGTTAAAATATTTTAAATATCAAAATTAATGTAATTAAGAAACAGATAAAATGCACAATACACAAAAAGAAAAAGCAATAAAAAAGTACAAATTCATGAACTTTAGGTCTAAGTATTAATAAACAAATTTTGTTAGCGTTTTAGCATGTTGATAGGATATTAGATATGTAAACTCTTCTACTGATTTAGAAGTTACAACTATGACTCATATATTAGATAACATGTTCTACCATAATAAAGGATTGTAAAAGTGGTTTTGGAAAGGTTTTGTTCTTATTATACTTGTTTTCTATGAATATGTTGATTTTGTATTTATTTGACTATTGTTCTTTATATATTTCATGTTGACTAGTATTTAACCTTTTCTTAACTAATTATGACATATTAAATGAAATTTCATTATTATTTGTTCCCTATGCTTGAAACAAACACCGTGTTCCCTGACAACCTAGAAGAGTGAATCTCTTTTATGTGTCTTATATATAATATCTCTTTTTTGAGAGCAAATTGTGATCTTTTATATCACATCTCTTTATGAGCCAAAGTTGTTTAGTTAAGAATGATTAGCTTTCAAACATTATTTAAGGTTTACTTATTAATTATTGTTCAAAGAATATTTATATTTTTAGTCCGAAATAACTGTTTATCTAAACAATCATAATTTTTAGCTAGAAGATTTAATAAAATACTCATATATGTATTTTGTAGCATTAATATGCATAAAGGCACTTGATACGTCCATCAAAAACTGAAAACAATCCTTTTAAACAAACTGTAAAATAATTTTTTTATCTGTTAATTTTATTAATATGAGGATTTGAACTTACAACCTTTTCTATCTATCCTGTCAAACTTTTCAAATTAACCTTGTATCTTCTAAATATTCACAATCCCCATTTCAACCTTGTAACTCTTAAAATAATAATTTACTAGTAAAATGTACCACAAAATTTATTTTATAAAAGTAATACAAAAAGCTAATTAAATATCCAAGATTATGTATTGCTTGTTAAAAACTCATGAAAATAATATTCTCAACGGGTCTTATACACCAGCACTGCACAAAATAAAATATTTTTTTTCAGTACATCATAGGTTTAAATTGTTTCCACAGTTCATTTTTTTAATAAAATGAGATCTTCAGACTTACTAAGCCTAAAGAAAATGGTTTAATTTATTCAAATTTGGAAGTACAAAATACCAAGAGAATCCTAAACAATCATGTATTCGCTTAAACACTTCAAAAACTCTAGATCAAGAGTCATATATCCTCTTCTGTACACAACTAGAAGAACAAACCACCCTCAAAAACTCCAAACACAACCCCAATTGATTTTAGACACAAACACAATGAATATTGTGTCCCTAAAATTTGCCATACAATATTCAGGGCAATACTAAAACACAATTGGAAACTAATTCACCAACACATAAGAGTCAGGCCATCATGAAAAGAATTTATGCTCATCCACGCGTATATATACATGTGATCTTTTTCTGAAAAGAATCCAATTATACTGATACAGATTGTGAAAGTGTGCAATGCCATTGCCTAAAACAGATGTTTTCATTTGACGTGTCTCTTTCGAGTAACACGGAAGTTTGGCAAAAATCTCGTTACAGAATATTGAAAACCAAAAAATCTAACAAGGTTTTGACAATCTTTCTTCTCTTCTTCATTATCTGCTTGTGGACTCAAGTGACTCAAATAAGTTTTCCCCTCGTATATATAGGAGAGCTGCTGCCACAAAAGAACGGTCAATCCTATCTGCAACGAAACACTTGCAATGAACAGATAAGCAAGAATGAGTCCTCTAGAGGAAAGAAGCAGGGCAGATCTCAGGAATGCAACAACAATTTCATTCAAAATTCTCCATGCCAGATAGGTTCCACTAACCCCGTCTATGTGCCTAAGGGAGTATTTCAACGGTGGCCACAGATGCAAGCCTGCATATACAGACATGATAGAGACATAGATTGTACTCAACACTGCAGAAATCAGAAAGCCAATGAAGCTCCGGTGATTAGCTGCACCAACACAGTTCCCAATCTGCCAAAGAATTATGACCAAACCAGCATTAAGACAAAGCAAGTTTATAATGCTATTGTATCACTCTAACCACCAAAAAATCCTCCATTCTAGAACAGTTGGTAGGTAAAGATTACAGGAGAGCCAAAAAAATCAGTCATCTTCATGCCTGAAGGGAGAATTCTCTCTTGGATGCTTACGGACATCATTCTGTGTTACAAGAATAATTATACAGTTTTTTCCTTTGTGAGATTGAGTGTTGTCCGTGTTCAGTGTGCTAACCTGAGTGTGTCCCGGGTTTCTTGCTATCAAGAAACCTATCAGGTTTCTATATTATTATACTTTGAATTATATATAAGAAAAGGATTTACATGAGTAATTAAACAAACAATTCACAACAACAAAGAAACTCTTTAGCAACAGCCAAACTAAGATCCATACAAAAGTATACAGCTAAAACTTGGAATGTATACAATATATGTTAGGTTTCTTGGTGACAAAAAACCTAGATTCTATCTCAAAATAAACAATCACAAACAGAGAACTGAATCCTCACTTTGAGGCAGCAGTTTATTGAATGGAAAATACTGAAAACAATCAACAACCTCCAAAGGAAAACATTCCCTTCTACACAGAACAGTCCCTCTTCAGAAATGAAACACTCAACAACCAGAACTAGTACGCCTCCCTCCTTAAAAGACAGAAACCGCCTAACTACCAGTAAAAACTTTCCCTAACTGCTATTTAAACTCTTTCTAACTACCCCTAACCACTTCTTACTAACTTCTATGTTTTATTTTTCCTAATGTAAACCTTCAAAGACCTATCAATATACCTAAAAACCCATGGTTAAAAGTTGTACAATTAAAGAAGGTGTGCATTAATTACTATATAAATCAAAACTTGAAGTGCTGATTGCAACAATGAAATTGATATTTCCATAACTAGAAGATGATGGAAAGTGAAAACTTACAAATGGGCAGTGATGATCCATGTCCAGGATGCATTTTCTACAAGAACGACAATGATGAGCTCTAGGTGACTTTGGTTTCGAGCAGTAGTGACAAAAAGTATAATTTTCAAGGTCACCTTTCCCTACAGCAGGGTAGCTTCCCCATAACACATTTGCTGGTGCGCCAGCACACCTAAATGCTGAAAAGCTGAAAAAGGAAACGGTGGCAATGGACAGTGCTGCTGTAACGATTGAGTGAAAAACTCCACAAAGAATACTGATAGAAAAGACAACAGGATAAACTGCCCAAACCCCACCAACTGCACAAAGAAACATGTACAAGAAAATAACAAAATAATTCAGTCCATTTTTAGAAGAACAAGGATTAACTGACAATAAAACATTTAAAGAAGTACTGCTGATAGGATGATCTGTTATAGTTTGACATTCCTAGGGAGAAAAATAAATAATAAACCAAAGAACAATTTCCTCGGCACTACAAGATCCTTAAAAGCACCAACTACAACTAAAACTATAACATCAAATCCATGCACTCTTTACATACCCAATCCAAACTCAATAAAACAATGTAATAAAATCATCTTTTTATGTCATCGGGCATATAAAATCTTAATCTAGTCACAATGCAAATTAGTGAGTAGATTGCAGATCAAAACTTAAAATTGCAGGATATGGTCTCTACACGCCAAAGCAGACCAGATCTATACCAAAGGTATTCACAGTTTATTGATTTAGCAATAAATTACAAACAAGATATCTCTCTAAATTCTCAGAGTGTCAAACTAGCTTATTTTTTGAGATTTCCAACATATTATTCTTGCCTATTATAAAAGCTGAATATATAAGCACAAAGATTGGTTTTTATATCGGGAAAAATATATAGATGCCCGAATTCCATCAGATAAATAATAAATTAGTAAAGAAAAGGCTTCCTTGACTAACCAGAAAACCTAGGTATTCAAAAACACTGCTGGGAAATGGAGAGGGCATTTTCTAATACAGTGGAATTTTTTTCCTTTGCTCAAACAAAAAGTAGAAAAGGAAAGAATAAGAAAACAAGATGGAATCTTGAAAGAGCCAAGAAATATGAATCTGAAATTAAATTATATTTCAGAAACAATGTTAAAAATAAAAACGAAAGAGGAGTTCTTGTTAAGAAATTACATATTCTGGTTTACGAACAATTAGCACAAGGAGTGCTTAATGAGTAACTATTTAGTGACTAATTTTTCTAAATAAAAAATTGTAAAAACAATTCATTACTAGTGATTTTCCCATTTTTAAAGGGAAGGCAATATTTTATTGGAAAGATAAAGAAAGAGGAAAACATAATATTATGGCAGAAGAATGCCAGGCCTTTTACAAAATATTTCATAATTTCATTTTTGTATGGGATAAAGCGATTTTTCTGGGCTTCTGCCTAATTTTATTCAAGAGGGTTTTCACTTGTAGAGATGTAAAAAGATTGCTTAAATTTGTTTGTCTGATGTGCCTTTCTTGTACGCTGTAGATTTTCTGAATTATTTTGGTTGAATTTTCTTTTCATTTAGCTTATCTCATACTCTAAACCTTCGGATCACGTATATTTATAAGTCACCCAAAGTACTACGACCAAAGCACTAGACTGTAGTAACAGAAGACTTGTACACCATCTCTCAATTTGAATCTATCAAACAATCTTCTGACACTAGGCAGATATTTGATAAAAATATGTTGGCAGGAAGAGAAAAACAAAGAAAAGGAGGAAATTTTTTAAAATAACACCTACCCTGACAAAAATAAAAACAAGTCTGCTCATTATTGTGACAATAGATAAAAGTAGAAAACAACAGGAACAACAGAGACTTACATATTACAAAAAATATAAATACGAGGACAACAGAAACAAAGCATCGATCACGCACTACTCTCCACCTGATGCACCTCTGGTCACGTTTCTTTTTGTTCTGATCTGTAATAGCCCCACACCAGCCACATTTGAAAGCAGATGCACATGATGGAAGCAAAACACGCAGTCCACAACCCCAGCATATTGTCTCATAATTCTCAGTAACCTCAGTTACATATTGCTCCTATATGTGACTTACATGAGCAACCAAGGAAGCTACAAAATTTTCAAACTGTAGAGAGAAAAAAAAGGCAAGCAATAACAGCCATGAACTCATCTATTTACTAAATGACTGAGACCGTGAAATCGTAAGGGCTAACAATAATGATGTCCAAAATCATATGATTTCCAGAGATGTTACAAACTTCAATTACTACTACAAGAAACAAAAACAAAATATAATTATACATTATTCTTTTTCCCAATGTTAAAGATTCACAATTTTTTGTCTGATAAATAATAATAAGAATGATAATACATTAAGGAGCTTGTAATTTGACTAAAAGTGGAATTTGAAGGGGAAGTAGAATTCTCTGTATTTGTTGTATAATTCAGCAATGATGGATTTCATGCACTACCTTGGTAGCAGAGGATTACAAAGAAGAAACAGAATAAGAGGGTCAGAGGTCAGAAATTCACTCATACCCCCACTCTCTCTCCCTAATTGAAATATATTCTATTTTCTGGCTCACACAAAATCCCTCATACATGTGTTGGTTAGCCTAGTCACACCCTTTTCCTCTCTTGCTCATTTCATGAATCAGCTGCCACATTTTGTGTTATCTCCGAAAGAGCATTTCCATGACCCACTCCACTACTATTTGTTACAGAGCTCCAACCTACGGCTAAAGGAATTGATTACCCACACATAAGCAAACTCAAATACCCAGTTTCAGATATTTTGTTCACATCGAATTAATGTGTGCTTTCCATTTGGGGGCAAAGGATTTGATTATAAGCACGACATAATATTTGAAATTAAAGGGTTAAGTCTCATATGCCAACTTGCATCCATCCTGATGTAGGGAATTTCTAAGAATGAATGATACAGTTGTGCTAGGCTGTGCACAGTTGCCATAACTCCCTTGTCTTAACAATATGTTTTTGTTTCAACATTTTCTAGGGAAAGAATGGCATTTTCTTAAAACCTATCTCACACAGCTTCCACCAAAAAGAATTGTTTTTCCTTTCCCCAAAATAAGCTAATTGAAACGCACAAGGTGTGATAGATTGATATCTCTTTCAGTTTAACATTTTGTCATTTCACAGATAAGGATCCATTAAATGTCCTGCAAAGTTGAGCATGTTGTGTACTAGAAAACTTGGAATAGAAAAAGAACACTTTCCACTGGTTTTATACAACAAAAACATGTTTTGGTATGAAGTCAATATGAACTCATTCTGGAATGAAACCAAACCTTTCCATACAATCCCACTCTGATCTAAGTTCCCTACTTTTTACCTTCTCAAACAACCACATCCACAACAATTTACATCATAACAAGGGCAAAACTAACATTTTACTCCCTGCTCCAGAGGGGCAATTTCCTATTGACCCCGTGCCATTCCTTTTCTTGGTATTCTAAAAACTTCCTCACTCAAAATTAAAAAGGGTATTCGAGAACAAAAATCCAGAGTGTTTCCTAACAACCTGATTTTGTGACAAAGCAATTTAACATCTGATTTTCCGTTCAATTCAACAACTACACTTGCAAGAGTACCACATCAAATAACAAAACTTCGACTAAAGTAATTAAAACAATAATAACAAAAAAAAAACGTGATAAACATGATTTCTTCTTTCCTCCCTTTCATAATATTAGTCAATGAAACACATTTCAAGAGATTAAACGCAGGCCACTATCTATTTAACCAAAAAAATACATCTTCGGTTCGGGGTTAAAGTTTGAATACACGGTCAGACTCAGATATAACAGAAATAATGATTTGATTTAACAACTGATAAAAGAAACGATGATAATCGACAAACAAATAAAAGACAAAGAATAGAATCCAAATAAACAAATAAAGAGAAAACGATCGAAAGATGAAAACGGGTATGATGTGGAACCAACCTGGGTCGAAGAAGAAGAATCCATAACAGTAAGAATTGGAAGCTAAGTTAGAACCCGAACAAACTTGACGAAGGGGTTTTCAATTTTGTTTTTCATCTCAATAAATCGCACGTGACGATGACGCAATTCAAACAAATGCTGTTCGGTTCACCATTTCCCACACTAGCCAAAACCGGTTCGGTTCAAAACCATTCCTGGCATATGAACCGAGGACATTTCTTTTTGCACTCCATGGTTTCCATGTACAGCCCCATAAATTTAAAATTCCAAGTTTATTTTTATGCTATTAAATGTCTGACATTGTGAAATTTAAGATAATTGAAGATGAATTAGTTAAAAAGGATTATGTTACAACTTTCACATTAGATGATGTAAGTAAAATTTGTTATTATTTGTGTAAAAATGTGACACATCATATATGATTATGTTATATGATTATGTTGTAATGTATTTATCTAAGTACTTGATATGCAAATTGACTTACTTTATGGCTTATGGGGTAGCATTCAGATTATATTTGTAATTGTGATATTGAAGTTTCTTACAGAGAACATAGAATATATATATATATATATATATATATATATATATATATATATATATATATATATATAGTTAATTGAAAGAAATTATAAATATAAGAGATAAAAAAGAACTTACATTTCAATGTAACTAGAAGACAAAAATGTGATTATCTATTTAAATTATGATAGTAAACTAGTACATGATGGAGAAGAGTGAATTGTGAAGGTAATACGTGAGAGTCATTATCATGAGTTGATTGTTCAATTAGTATATCATTCAAATGTTAACATAATTAAACATAACGAGAATTCAATGTTGTTTGACATAACTAAAAGTTTAGTAAGTCAACAATCACCTTACTTTGAGGGAGAACAAAAGAAAAATGTGACCATTATAAATAAGTGTATAATGTTAGTTGTGCATATAAAAGATCTAAGAAAGGACAAAAAAAAACTTAAATGCAACATTTAATTATGTTGTTAGAATGTGACATGTATATTCACTATAGTAGCTTTGATGAGTCATCACAAGTTGTTACACATGTTAAGAGATAAATAATAGACACAAGATTTTCATCTAAGAAGATAGATGGTGAAGAAACACAAAAACTCTCTTAGTTTTTACACTTATAACCTTTGGTAATCGATTACCTTACTCGAGGATTTTTTTTGAATTACAGCTCAAGTAATCGATTATAAGTGAAGTCGTGTCCCTTACATGACTTTGGCACTATGAGAGCCTAAAAACGTGTGAAGAGTGCATGACTTCACTTTTTCTTGTGTGTCAAAGGTAAAATCATGCACCCCTTGCACGACTTCTTCATATGAAATCGTTTTGAAACAACACAACTTGCCTATTTCTGTAAAATAAAATTGCCCACATACGTAAATATCACACCATTTTTGCATATTTTTGTAAAAAAATCTTGCATGTGAGTTTAACTTTGGACTAACTAAGTTCAAAAATTCTACTCACAATGATGTGATTTTGTTTTTGAAGATTTTGTTCCCTCTTTAACATCTTCACAATTAGATCTTATTGAAAGACCTTCACCTTAAGAAAACTTGTTAATCAACTTTGGAGCATAAGCATATACTTCAACATACATATATTTGTGGAATATTATTGTGAATTTGCTATATCATTTAGGAATCAAATCATTTATAAACATTACATACGATTGAAATAACATACAAACTTAGGGAGATTTAAATAAAGTTTAAAAACTTTTTGCAATTAGTAGTAGATGTTATTTGTAGGAGTTACGCAAACATTATATTGCAATGTTTAATATAGTCTGTTTTCTTTATCTTTTAGAACAGTAAAGAACATTTAGGATATTGTTTAGACATATATTACATTTAGCATTTTAGCTTAGACGATTTATTTGATAAAAACTATTTTGTTAGACGGTTTTGTTAAACTTTAAAATAAAAGATTTTTAGACGATCTTGTCTTAAGAAGAATAAAATTGGGTACCCTTCCTCTATTCTATGTAACTCTCTTGTTATGTTCTACGTTGAGACGTGCTGTTCAGGAAATATAACCAGAAATGCTAAATAATGGTTTCATACTTCTGTAGAGATATAAAAGAAAGAAATCTTATTACAAAGATAAAAAAAAGCAGTGCAACATGTACAATTACATAAACAAGCCTCCATATTTATTCAGAAAAGCGAAGTTGTATAACAAGAAATCCAAATACAATGTTTGATCATTCCTTAACTTCATATGAACATCATCATCCAACCAAAGAAGCATCAAGGACCACCATTCAAGAAGGTGTCAACCTTCTTATTGACAGCACTAGACAAGAACTTCATGCAAATTGGTGGACTGGCTCCAGCAAGACTCAGTATAGCAGCAGGAACACTCCACAAAGAATCACCACATATAAGTCCAGATGCCAAAGCAGGACCAAAATCATTTGCTTTTGATTTGCTCTTTTTCTCCCACAAAAACAGAATCAAGCTCCCAATGCACATGTCAATAGCAAAGTACCCACCAAGATAGAATGGGATGGCCAAAGCCATGGCGTTAGGAACAAACCTATATATCCTATACTTGGTCTCATAATGCACCAACAAATCACGCACTATGTTAATAAACACAGCCAAGAAAAAGAATATGATAGCCAGTTGGAGACAATGTTTGGGGAGAGAAGAGAAACCTTTTGCCCCAAGAAGGGCCATTCCACGGTAAACTTCTCCATAGGGTGCAGGGTAAGAGCCTTCAGGGTCACCAAGTTTGTAGGCCTTGTGGAAGAACCAAAACATCAAAGGGGACACAAGACACCCTGTGGCAGTACCTAAAACTTGGCTAACAAACATTGACCTTGGAGATGCAAGAGTGAGGTACCCGGTTTTGAAGTCTTGCATCAAATCAGAAGCTGTTGAAACAATGCTCATCATGACACCACATGATGCAAGGCCTGCAATGATGCCTCCATTCTCAAGGCCAACCCATGAACTGAATATAATTATGGCAACTTTGCCATAGTTTGATGCCAAAGACCAATCAGTGAGGCCACATCCATAGGCATTGCAGAAGGCTAGAATAGGAGCCATGAGGTAAGTGATTAGTACATGATACCATTTCAGCTGAGGAAAGATGTGTGACACTGTTATGATGGAAATAACTGCAAGAACAATGTAGCCACTGAAAGCTGCCCAAGAGGGAATCTGATCTTTCAAGAAATACTCAGTGCGACGTTGAGTATCTAAATCTGCACTTGGGATTTTATCAACATCGTCCGGGTTTGGATGGAGTGACTCTTTTTTCTTAAGGTGTTCCGTGATAAGACTATAGGCAACTCTTATCAGCATGATGACACAATGGTAAAGACCGTCACCAAGCATCATAGCAATTGCAGTGAAGACCTGTTCATGGATTTTTCTTATGATTAGCACTACACAGTTAAATGTTGTAAACAAATTTTAACTTCAAAATGACATGTTACAAACTATGAACTATGAAGCTTGCTAAGTGGATATATATGCTTACCCTATATCCTTGGATGCTACTTAGACTGCTAGGAGATAAATCTGCACTATACCAGATTCCTTTCTTTTGCTCAATCCAAGGCCATAGGATTCCCCATGAGATTATTGCTCCAAGAAGCAGAGATACATTTATCAAGTAAGGGCAAATCATTCCAACTCCAACATAGGTAGATGAGAAATCAAAGTAGAACCTGTAAATTTTGTATTCAGATTATTGATTTTATTACTTAAATACAATACAGTCATAGGGAGAAAAGAGTGTTGGGAAATATGCACAGTATGAATTACTATACTCTCACTATAAGTCTTACCACATGAGGATTATAGTCTAATTAAAGAAATATGTTGCTAGATGGAAAATTCAGTAATCTGATTTGTCTTGATTTCTAGTGATATGCCAATCAATCTTAAATAAAAGAAGACAAGATACATTTGGCTGGAAGACATATATGCATACCTTTTGCTGTAGGCTTGGAGACCAAATGTGGGAAAAGTGCTGAACCCACAACCATCTCCTGCAGTGAAAAACCACTGGAAAAAACCAAAAGCAAAGCTGCCACAAAAACTTTTGAAAAGCAAAGCAACCTGTTTCCTGTTTACACAAGAATGGTAAAGTTAAGTACGCCAAAAAGTTAGAAAAAGATCAGTTTATTGCATATGGTGTACTGTCTGTTTATGTATACATATGAATTGCAAAACCATACTTACTTTGCTAGTTTTGCTCCTTTTGGTGTGTGTAAGCTATTGACAAGAAGAGCTGTGGCAGTTCCACTAGGGTATGTTAGTTTGTACTTCAAAATCATCATCTGTGAAATGTCAATTGAAATTTTAGGTTCAATAAACTGCAATGAAATTTACATGAATGAAGGTGAAACTGTAAAACTTTGCTATAGTTTTGTTTCAACCTACCTTTCTCAGGGGAACTATAGAGAAGAGACCAACAAAACTAACAACAAAGAGGAAACCAAACATCCAACCAAGGGAGAGACTTTTTGTATTGATTGGTGTGTTCCCCCCATCAACTTGAGCAGCAATGTATGGACTCATCCCGAGTAGATAACTTCCCATGCCACCTTTTCACACCAATATTAAATATAAGTAAAACATATTATGCAGTAATCAAAGCCAACAACTCAGTATTAGTCAAAAATTGGGGAAAACAAAAGATTCAAGGCGAATTCATTAAGAAAACAAAGATTTTATATACAGAAGTCCTATTATTTAATGTGTTACCCTGAACCTAATATACTGGTTTTCATGGTTTTTTTTTTAACTAACAACATGCATTCATTGCTGTGTTATATATACCAGCTTTGAAAAGTAATTACAAAATACAGGAGCAAAAGGGTGGTCAATGAAAGAGATAATTAAAAACTCACTGCTGAATGCAATTCCAGAAGATGCAACAACGAAGGTTTGAATGACAGTGTTCTCCTGGCGAGTGAAAGGTTCTCTGAGAAGGCCACATTTGTTGAGAAGGGTAGTGTAGGACTTGATCACTGCAAACCCCAACAATCCAGCAGCTACATTGAGGGATGGAATGATCCCTGTGGTGAAGTTGAGTTTGCAGACAATGAAGTTGAAAAGAAGACTGAGAACAAAGCTTGTGACCACTGATCTCACTGTGATTTGCTTTGTCCATGGTGGCACCCTTGTGTTCCTGAATGCCTCTTCACCCTTCCCGTTACCCTCTTCTTCCATGTCTAGAGATCGTCACCAAAACACAATGCAATCAATGCTTTGTTAACTTTCTTTCACCCCTTCAAATGAATGGTGAATCAGGACAAAGTGTATATGAGGTAAGCACATTCAGCAAATTGTGGTGCAGTTTATTTATCAATGGAAAGTCTACAGAATCAATTATTTTCTATTTACTACAATTTTTGATAAGGGAATCAAGGGGTTACCATATGGGAAGGATTGATGGGGATTGATTAACCTCTTGTTTTGAAAAGTTTTCATTACAGAGATTACTTTAGTCATGGACCAAGTATTCCTTGTACACTTGAATATCCAACCGTAACCTTTTACTCTTTTAAGGAATATAATTGTTTCATACTAAATTTATGATCAGGTTTTAATTGATATCTTTATTTTAGAATGTAATAACTACGCATTACCAATATAGAAAACAGTGCACAGTTATTCAGTCAGAAATCACTGCCAGTTTACTTGTAAAATCCAAAAAAAAAAATGTATGATGGTTGTGATTAGATGATAATATAATTTTCTTACGTTTCATAACCTATCTTCTATGTATTTTATCGAATGTGATCTTACCTGGATCTCTCCTGGACTTGGGAGAGATGAAATCCTAAGAGCAGTTTGATTCTTCCTTTTGTTTACAAGAGAGACTCTTCTTTTTGTTGAAAGAAAAAGATTTTCTACAAGAAGACTCGCTGAAGTCAGTAAAAAAATTAAGATATTTGTATAACGAAGAGTATCAATATTTATAATAGATTGTGAGAATGAGTATTTTTTGACGAAGAACAGTAGTTATATTAATAAGATTAATATCGACCATAAGAATCTGTTTCTATCAAAATAATATTTATCTATAGTATAATATAATAATATAATAAATATATCAGAATGATAAATAATAACTAACCTACCAAATTATATTTAATTATAATATATAAATATGATATTGTTTATGCATATAAGATATTCTATTTATAATAGAAAAAAATATAAGTTAAATTTAAAATACAAATAAAAATAATAATAAATTAATTAAAAATAAATGATAAAGATAAAATATTTAATAATATAATCTATTTTTGATAAAATAAAAAATTGGATGGTACACTCTTTAATATACCTATTTGATTGAATAGAAAAACAATGAAATATACAAATTAAAAAAAAATAGACAATGTAGTTTTTTTTAAATGATGAATAATTTGAAATAAAATGAAACACTCAAAGTAATAGCATACTTTTGTATGATGAAATAGAGTCTTCGTGAGAACATGTTTTATCCTATTTTTCTTTATAACATAAAACTTCACTATTGTTGTGTTTTTGTTTTAAAAACCAAATTACCATTATGTTCGCATTTTCTATTCTACCTAAGATTCTAGATTAATTAAGGACATTTTTATTATAAGGATCGTATTAAAAATTTTAAATTTTTCTTAAAATATGTTGATAGAAAAAATTTAAGACCTAATTAAATTATAGAATATAAAAAAATATTTTATTTTATTTTTCTCTTAGTTAAATATATTTAATTATTAGATATTTTAACTTTATCTTTTATCTTGACATTATTTTTTTATTTATATTTATATTTTTTATTATTATAAATAGAATCATTTTGTATATATTCAACTCAGGTAAATTATTTTACTATATTGAACATTAACCTTAATTCTTTTATACAACAAATTCAAATATAAGTATTAAAAAATAAAAGAAATCTTATTAAACCTTTGTACTTAAATATAAATTATAGATCTTAAATATAATAGAATACAATTCATAAAAAAGAAAACTAAGATTTTATGATTTATTAAATGAAAATAAATTAAAGATAAGCTGATGTTGGACCATTCTAATTTAATACACAGATTCGCATTAAAACTTAAATAATTAATTGTATTAACTATTTGAAATTAAATACTTATCTGTTACAATTCTTTCCCATTCAATAAAGATTACGTTTCATTAAAAGAAACCGTATTGCTCTCCCAATAATTTAGTGGCAAAGTTACGTTTTAATTTTTCTTAATATTTCGTAATGAAAAAAATATTTATCATTTTAACATTAAATATTTAATAATATTATATTTGATTTGTTATGATTTTTATTGTTATTGAAAAGACATTTAATTAATATTTGAGTTTTTAGATGAACGATATCAATTCTCTTACTATTCTCAATTGTCATAGCTGTTAAGCAACAATAATTACTTAAGAAAATAGGTGAAATAAGCAACAAATTAATATTCCAGTTAAGATTCTTCAAAATATTCTAAGATAAACATGATATAATACAAAAATCTCAACAAAATGTAGTTAATTGTGATAATATTACTCTAGAATCTATATGGCTTATTATATTAAAGGGAACAAATAAAATCCCAAACTATAAATAAGAAGACGAAACTTAACCAATCAACCCTGTTCTTCAAATAAAGTAAGGAAAATTGATTAATATCATTAAGAGATACTAACTTATATATGCTATCTATTTTAAGAATGTATAATACGTGGACATCACATTAAATTTCATATTGCAACGTTAGATTGATGTATTATTTGCCTTAAATGCATGATGATACTAGTTAAGTATAATATACGATCTCAACTAGTGTAACATGACTAATATGACATAATCTCAGCTAGTACAATATGATCTTAGCTGTAATATAGATAAAAAATGTTTGCAAATCTTGAATGTTAAAATTTTATATTGAAAGTGATAACCTGAACCGCTCGGTTGTGTTGATTCATTACATCGATTTCACTGACCTGCACTGCTTGGTTTACAGTTAGGATTGTAGTTTCTGTTATTCTGTTTTAGTTTCTGTCATTCTGTTTCAATTTCCTTTCCTATATATTTCTTTTCCTGTATCTCTTCCCACATAATGAAAACTTGATATCTTTCTCAGCCTACTTTTCTCTGGCTTCTCTTTTCTCTCCTTTATTAGCTTTCTTTTTCACTATTGCATAGTTATTCAATGAGGAAGTGATGTCAAATTTCTTCTATAACACAACTCATACTTCATAAGTAGTAAATCTATTGAGTCTATTTCCTAAGGATCTTAATAGCACCTAATATAACTCATACACGAGAAAGTTGTATATCACTAATTTCCAAGAAGAAAGTTAAGTGAATAACAATTCTTGTTTTTCTGAAAACATATATCCTCAAAGAAATAAAAAGAGAAAAAATATATTATAAGATAAATACATACTCACATAAATAAGACAACATAAAAAAATAGTTTTAATAAACTTAAAAAAGCACAATTGAAAGACAGAAAGAAGAAATATATAATAAGTTCAAAAAGAATATTAGAGAAGGGTGACAATGGTACGAACGAGTAACACATAATATAGAAGGAAAATGGCTACAAATTAGGAGGTCTAAACAAATTTTTAATAACAAGGTTTAAATATAACTCGTTCAGATTCAAATATAATTTTAGATTATGTAGAATTAATGAGTTAAGTTTGAATATGTTCACACCAAAAACGTTTCAAAACCCTACTTTCAGTTTCTAATATTTATCGAGTAAATAATATTTTTTAAATTTAATATACATATTAATATTGTTTGACAATATTATTATGTACCAATTAAAATCAGTCACTTGACTTTTCTTCAACATATAAGTCGTTATATGATATCATACATACTAGGATTGAAAATTACTATTTTTCAACGTCATAGAAATTAAAATTAAAATTAAAATTAAAATTAACTCGTTTTACTAAAACTAAAATAATATTTAACATGACAGTAATATAATTAATTTTCAGGAATAGCAGACACACGTAAGAAATTGGGATGGTGGTGCAGTTGGCTAGTGCGTAGGTCTCATAGCGTTTGAGTTATCCTGAGATCGTTTTAAATATCTAGATCAATAAAATAATGACACCTAATTTATTTTTAAAAAGTGATTAACATGGTTCTTTCTTATAGAGAAAAATCTTTTCACATGTTTGAAACAAAGACGATGTTACCTTCACATGTTTGAAACAAAGACGATATTACCTTAATAACTTTTTTTACCAATTTTTTTATAATAGACTATGTATATTTAAAACGGATCAATCATGAACTGTCACATAATCTAGTGTAAAAAGGTTATAAAAAAATTGTTAAAAAAACATTTTTCTTTCTATTTAAACAATGCTTATATTTCTTTATCTCAATTGAGGGTGTCTGGTTTTCATGTTTTCTTTTTCTAAAACTAACAAGATGCATTTAATACATTGTATGTGCCAACTTTGAAAAAAAAGGATAAAATATACGACCAAAAGGGTGGTCAATGAAATAGATAATTAAAATCTCACTATTGAATGCAATTTCAGAATATGTAATTGAAAATAGTTCTTGTTTTTTTTCTCAGGATAGAAACGTTGAGAATCTTATCTTTGGTGAAGTAGTCCACCGGCGTAAACACAAACTTGAGCAGGGAAAAAACAGAAAACATGTCATAGAAAGAAGTGTCAACTTAAAGAAACATGACAAGAACACTTCTTTCCATCACCGATCTTGTTCATTTGTTATTATGAAGAATGAACATAGGGAAAGTAAAATAACGTTGTTGTTGAATGACCCAGACTACAATGAAACACAACATTTATTTTACTATATATATATGTGTGTGTGCATGTTTTTGAAAACAAGACTAGACAACGACATCGATCAGACTATAATGTATTTAACTAGTTCTACATCATCTCAACCACGCCACCGTGTTTCTTCTTGTGTGCCCCAGCTTCAACATCATCATACAATGAACTTCCATACTTTGAACTTGAATTTTCAAGTTTATCACCCTGACCCCAGATGGCATAAGCCTCTTCCCCATGAGCAGCTTCATCACCAATCTCCATATCCTCTTCAGACATTCTCAGTGGAACAAAAAGTCTGATGAAGAGGCATATCAAGCTTGTGGACACAACATTGACAAAGACAACAAAGATAATCCCGATGATTTGTACCCCCATTTGCCTGAACCCTGTGTGTATCCTTTTGGAATGGAAACCATAGAAAAAGCCAACGTATTGATTAGCAGCTCCATAGAACAATGTGTTGAGTCTTGGCTCGGCAAACAGTCCAGTGAGTAGTCCTCCCAAGGTTCCTGCAATGGCATGAGTGTGGAATACTGCCATTGTGTCATCAACCTTCTGCAGTAGCTTTGATCTCTTGTGGATCACCATCATGGTGACCCAAGGTATTGACCCAGAGAACACTCCCATTAGAAGTGCTGCCCATCCCTCCACAACTCCTGAATATGATAATAAACACTAGTTAGGATAGAACATGTATGGGATAGCTTATACTAACATAATCTCTCGTACTAAGATATATACAGCTCCATAGTGATGGCACTATAGGTCTAGCAAATCACAAATCTTATTAGGATAACTTTAAACTCATGATTCTAATATGAAGTGAATTTTAAACTTAACTTGAACTTACAAAATCGATCTGTAAAATAAGATTTCCAGCTAACAACCTAACTAGTTTCTACATTGTAGTGCACAAAAAGAAGTATACATGTGTGGGTATATATAATGAAAAGATGAGAAAGAAACCTGCAGCAGGAGTAATGCAGACCAAACCAGTGATCATGCCTTGAACAGCTCCAATGACAGAAGGTTTTCGGAAAAAGATGACATCAAGAAAGACCCAAACGAGCAAGCTGGTGGCAGTGCAAGCGTGGGTGTTGAGGACGGCAAGTGAAGCATCTGCATTTACTGTGTATGGATCTCCTCCATTGAACCCTGTCCACCCCATCCACAACAGCCCTGCACCTGCCAGCATCAGAAGGATGTTGTTTGGAGGAAACCTTTCCCTGTCCTTGTTTAGTCTTGGCCCAACCTGTCAAACCATACACACACTCGTTCATGCACTCAAATCACTTCATATACATGCAGTTTCAAATCACTTCATATACATGAAGTTTCAAATCACTTCATATACATGTAGATTCAAATCACTTCATATATACACGTAGTTTCAGTGATTGGACATGCAAATATAGATAGAAAAAACCTGATGCTTACCCAAAATGCAGCAGTGAAACCAGCAACCCCAGAAGACAAATGGATGACATATCCACCTGAGTAATCTATAATCCCCATTTTGGACAAGAAGCCCTTTGTACTCCATATGCTGAAAGCTGTGAAGGTGTATGAGAACGTGAGCCACAAAGGCACAAACAGCATCCAAGCATAGAAGTTCATGCGCCCCAAAACAGCCCCAGCAATGAGAATCAGAGTAATGGCTGCAAACACACACTGGAAATACACCATTGTGGCATTAGGGAAGGCCCCCAGAAAGGCCTTGTCGAAGAGATATACATGATTAAGTGACATAGCAGGCTTTCCCCAGAAAGGAACAAGTGGGTCACCAAAAGACATTCTGTATCCCCACACAACCCAACAGAAAAACACACATGCAAAAGCATAGAGGCACATGAATGCTGAGTTCACTGCCCATTTCTTCTTCACAGCTCCACCATACAATATTATGAGCCCTGGAACACTCTGCAGACCCACCAGCGTTGCCGCCACAAGCTGCCATGCATTGTCTGCCCTACTCATCCATTCAGGGCTTCCATCTACTGGCAAAAGGTTCGAGGGAAACGGAACCTGAGCCATTTTTTCACACCCTCTTTCTGAGTGAGTGAATGAATGAATGTTCACTATATGGATCACTCACCCATATATGTACATTCACAGAGAGAGAGAGAGAGAATGTTTGATGGATCAAGCGGCTAGTGTTGGCCTTTTGTGTGAATTTGTTTTGATTCTCACGACTAGCTGTAGAGTTGTTACATAATTGATATGTTGTCATAGGTGATGTCGGTCTTGATATGGATGGGTAAACTGTGGCGGGTATTACGAACATTTTTTCTGCTAACGGTATCAACAAAGTTCCTTTCTGTCTTAGGAAGTAACTGTCTACCAATCACAAGAAGGCTCTTTTAGAAAATATGTGTAATAATTGGTCAGAAATATTCTTTAACATATTTAAATAAGTGGTTTATGAATAAAACAATAACGAAGCATTTTCAATAGAAAAACTAATTATTTATTATATTAAATTATTATACCGAGTGCGATATGCTATTTTTATTAGGTAATATAACATTAAATAAAAAGAGTTAGATTCCACCCGCAATTGAATAAACAATAACCTGGAAAACAAAGTTAGAATACATACAACATGCTAATTAAATTATGATGAGAAAAGAGTTATTCTAACATTTAATTTTAAGAAACCTACTTTTATTCTTGAATTCTAATTGTTTTAATATACGATTTACCCACAAAAATAGATAGAAAGATGGTTAGTAATTGTTTTACAAATTTTTTATTTTGATAAATTGGGAGTGCAATTTATACTAATTTTATTCTAACAATGTTGACATTGATAGCAACCATTTGTAACAATCCAAGAAGCAAATAAAAGAAAATAATATTTAACAGTTTATTTTATTCTATTATTTTTGGACATTTTTCAATTCTTTTCACTATTTTCAAAAGTTTTAATAGTAAGGGTTCCATTCATCAAGAGTAAGGGTTCATGAAGAATAATGAACCCTTGAACTTACATTAGAATGTGTTTCTTGAGAGTGCTGGACTGAAATTGGTGACGATTTAATGGCAACGGAAACAATATGGTGGTGCCGAGGTTGAACAAGAGTGAAAATGAGCACTCTCACAAAATTAAAAATATGTACTTTACTATAAGCAACCTCGAGGGTTTGACAATATTTATTATTTCAAAGAAAGTTGAACATAATAAAATATAAGCGTCCACATATTCATGGTTTTCAAAAGGATAACTTACATGATTCTCTATTATCTTATGACTCCAAACTTTGTATTTATTTGTTTATGTACATAGTATAATATGTAAAACTCAATGAAAATTAGATATTTGAAAAAGGTGATAGTTATTAGAATCGTTATTTAAAAAGAAAAAATAATCATTAAAGTAAACTGTAGCATAATTAGTTATAATTTTAGAAATAATGTAATAGGGTTTGTTTTATTTCGTCTTGATTTTATTAATTTCGGTATTATATAAGTTGATTTCCATAATGATATTATGATTTTAAAAATTTTAAATTTTTTCTCGTAATCGAGCATCTAAAAAATTGGAATGTTACAGAAATCTCATGCCAACTATATATATGATCAAGTTATAATGTATAAGTATGTACAAAGCTCACCTTCAGAGCTGCATTAATGAGATATGTGAATGCTTGATATCTTTAACGTGATGTGTGTTAAAAATTTCACATTAGCTAAAGATATTCACAAATTATAATACATAAGTGAATGCAAATCTCACCTTAATAAATTAATTTTATAAGATTAAGTTAGAATTAAGTACCACTACCTTAATACAATTTTAAAGTTGTTAAAAATTTGTCTTAGTGAAATTAGTTAAGTATACCAAACCTACCTCTTTACCATTCCGAATATCCTCAAGATAATGTATTAAAAATTTCACTTAATAAAAATTTATCCAGTTTTATGATATATATATATATATATATATATATATATATATATATATATATATATATATATATATATATATATATATATATATATATATATATATATAATTTAAAAAAAAAAACTGCCTATGTTAAAAATGTTCACTACATATATGATGTATAATTGATAATGGGATGTGAAATAAAGATGATGTTTCTAATTTGGAAGTGGAAAATGATAAAAGATTACTTTACCTCATTTAACTAATACGCAGATAGAGAATGGAGAATTGGTGAGAAAGAAATAAGTATTCATCCATTATTTCAAAGAGACTCTGAAACTTTAAGTTACTGCAAATACAAACATAAGCACAAACACATTATCTACAAAATAAACAGTAACACAGATTAAGGTAGGAATTGATATTGAATACTTGTTACTTATCTTGTTTAAAAAGATATTTGTAAAAAAGCACCATGACTTTTTTTCTTCATACATATCGAATATATTTTTTATTTTATTTTTTAACTTTTAAATAAAATTATTTAACAACAAATTTTTAAAGTATAAATTTAGCTAAAACTATTAATTTTAAAATATAATTCAAATAAAATTATACATTAAATTGTTAATGCAAAAAAAATTTTAAGATAATGAGTTTATAGATTTTTTTTCTTATATGGTGTTTAATTTTATTATTTCCACCTAATTAAAGACTTTAGACTCACATTAAAATTATTTCCAACAATCTCTTCTTCAATGATGAATCCCTTAAATGAGTCTTTTTTATATGATATATTTATAGTGACCTTTGCTTATACTTGCAATTGTTAATTACGGTGTTGGATTGTGTTGTTGTCATAAGCATTTAAGCTACTTATCAAGATGAATCAACGGTTATGATTAAGGGTTTTGGAAATATATAAGAGATATTTTGTAGTAAGGAATTTGTTATTTTATTTTATTCATATACTTTATATACAGAGTAAAATGTAATAAAATATTAAATATTTCTTAAATCTAAATAATAACTAATTTCTAACACTGAAAAATATTACTAATTTCACCTTTTTTATACACCAAGTCAGAACCTTCTTCCAATCTAATCTTAGGCACATCACCTTGTTCAACAGCCTGGGAATCTGGTACCACATCCCCACTACTACACACACCTGTTTTACAAACTTAAATTTCTCACCAAAGAACAAAAAAACTCAAACTGATGCTATCAATCTTGTAATAATTCACCAAATGTATACTCATCTAACAAAATAGTCATACCTCATAGAATTCTCATCTATTTGTCTCTTAGCAATGTCCTCTTCCAGCTTAGGATCCCTCGCCACAACACGTTGACGCATTTCCTCTACCCATGAACTCTCAAATCCAACTTCAATAGCTTCTTCACATAGTTTATCGAACTCTTTTTCTCTTTGAATAGTTTATATTTTGAAGCAATT
This sequence comes from Vigna umbellata, assembly GCF_029865625.1. Lineage (NCBI taxonomy): Eukaryota > Viridiplantae > Streptophyta > Magnoliopsida > Fabales > Fabaceae > Vigna > Vigna umbellata. Next base: position 47,491,645 of record NC_142167.1, on the reverse strand, counting down.
CTTCTATAACCATGCTTTTATGGATGCAAGCTTTGAAAAATAGTCATAGATGCATGCTTTGAAAAATAACCATGTATTTGTTAAACAAGATTTCTAGTAAAGTGATTCTTAACATACCTCTTTAATTGTGAATTGATAGGACAACCAAAGACACCCGAACGTTTGGGGTGTCAAACAGAAATTAGGATTTAAAATCTGCAAGAACAGAAAGTAGATGTAAGAATAATCAATAGATCTTTCATTGATTACCCAAAATGAAAATAATCAAAGGGATATAAGTTTTGTTGTCGTAATCATAGTAGGAGAATTGTTGAAACTAAAAATGTAAGATTTGAGATATTTATAGGAAACAAAAGATGGCAAGCTCAGTAAAGAAATTAGAAGATTTAGCCAAATCGATTTAAAATTAGTAAAGAAATTATAAAATACCGTAAAAAAAGGTTTGAGCGAGCATACTTTTTTTATATTTTAACTAAAACACTTTTAAGATAAATGATACATGTAATACAGTAGAGGGTATAACAATGATTAGACTAGATAATGTGTTATTTTAGTAATATTCATCCCATAAAACATAGAATTTATTAAATTTATAATGATGGAAGTGAAAATGAGGAAAGATATATAAGTTTACATGAACAGAGAGAGAAATACCTCGAGAGATAGGAGAATTGGTGAGTTAGTGTAGAAAGAGAAAGAGAAAGAGAAAGATAAAGAGAAAGAGATGATGTAGAGCTTCTTCCATTGCAAAGAAAAGGATTAGAATTTCTTGATAGCTCGAGAGAGAGAGAGATGAAAGTAATGCATTGCTTGAATCACTCCAACACGCAACACAACAGAATAAAACCACACTTTCGAAACACTCTAACAACCATATATACCTTTTTCTTAACAATTGGTTCTTTTCTTTTCCACCAAGATAATGAGTGTTCACAAGTTGATACTATGTATCTATACTCATCCTATCAATACTTATTAAAGGTATCCATTTATTACAGATTTTACCTTATAGATCCTTGTTGAACATCTTACATTAATCTCCTAGTGTTTTTTTCAAGTTTTAATTGGTGTTCCAGAGTCCAGTAAATTGTTTTAAGGCTATTTGAATCATTAAGTCAAAATTTGGGTGTTAGAGTTGTTCAATATAAGGGTTGGCTGAGTTAGATTTTGGAATTGCACGTTTCTGCATCCAGTTGCTATGCTAACAAGTTTGTTTCAGTGCTTCCAACTTAATGAAGCAAAAAAACTACAAGTTTTAGTTGTCCTATGTATTTTCACTATTTGAACCACCAAAATTTTGACCATTTTCATAAGACAACTTGCTGTTTCATTGGCTGCATTCTGAATTCTGGATTTGGTGCATGTGAATCTGAGTAGGAGTTGTAGCAAAAGCTTGGTTAGTCAATTTTAAAAAGAAACAACCAACAAAAGGGTTATTACAATAATTTTAAAAAGTCAAAATACTAGTGCAACTCATTTTCGAAATCTGGAAGCATCAGAACCACAACTTTTCACCAGAAACTGGATTTTTCTCTTAGACATTTCGTAGAAAAGTTTCGACAAAATTTTATCTGAGTTTAATTTCGATTCAAATGAAACTTGTTTCTGTTTCTTACTTTCTTAATCAGTTCTAGCACCTATCTTAGGTTCATTTTTTTGAGTGCTTCCCTGCTTGATAGCTCGTTTATTGCGTAAGTTTAAATTTTTGGAATTCCAAGCACCAAACTGTTTGTGAGAGGTCCTGTTGGGTGCTGTTTTTGCTGCTTAATTCAATCAGCGATGTCGTCGGAAATCAAACCCGTTGCGGCAACACTCATTACTCCTTTTAGTGAAGATATGTTATTATTTAGGTCTAAAGGAAAAATAATATTAAGTTACATAAAAGAACAAATAGCCTTTTTGATTTTTCGTAACACTTGTTTTGTCTTTGTAGCCAAGAGCAACCTCTTACACAACAGCAAACAATAACAATGAACAACGAAAACCCTTACGGGATATTTATAGCAGCCATGCGATTGAGCTCATATTCACTACACAAATTAGACCATTTGTAAACCACGTCAAACAACTCTTGCTCAACTTTTCTTTTATCTTCCAACATTTGAGATCTGTCCTTCATCACATTTTCAAGCTCTTTTTTGTATCCTATAGTTTCCGCAATGCATTTATTCTTTTCCTTCTCCAAAGATGATAAGGCAGCCTCATAAACTTTTATTTGTTCCTTCAAAGCTACTTCCTTCAGTTCAACTTCATTGTAGAAATTCTCTGCCTCAGAAATTTTGGAAACAAGAGTAGTGGCCACCTCATTCTGACAAGCTTCAAGCTTTCCCAGCTTGTCGGTGGCAGCAAAGCCTTGCTTAAAGGAGCGTAGTATGGTTGGGAAGTGTTGGAGCATAGCGTCTATAATACGTTTGAGTCCATCTGATAGAGTCACATCTTTGAAAGGAAGGTTGGACAGCAAATTAAGAGTAGACCAAAGACGAAGAGTGTCAGTTTCAGAGCTAACTACGTCCTTCAGAGACATCTTCAAAAACTTTTCTAGCTCAGCGAGGGTCTTTCCCACTGGGCTATCTTTACTCTCTTTTCCTGATGCAAATAAGCTTATGACATCGTTGGTCCCAAAGTCCTGAATAATTTTAGGATGGTCAATTTCTTTAGCAGTGCCTGCCTCAGTTTGGCTGCTCGTAATTTCACTCTGAGAGGAATAAGAAGAAAATATATAACAGACAAGACGTTAGCATCAAGCCATAATAATTGCAAAGCATTTAGTTTCTTAATACCAATTTTGATAAAATCATAAAAATGCAAGGAGTAGAAGTTAAACTATGAACGTGATGGTAACAGATTTATTAAATTTAAATCCCAATTTGAAATTCAGTGTGTTTTGTTTTTCTTAATTTCATTTATGCGAAAAATGATAAATCAGAATGACCACATCATGTTTATATTGACCAAAAACAGGTTGGAGACGTGAAATGTTTAAAATAAACTTACATGTGGATGTGATTTACTTTGGAAAGTAATTTTCTGTTCTAACTGAGTGTTAACAGGTGGAGAAAGAATTGATGAAGCTGCCATATTGGTGTTCTTTGCTATGGTTTCCTCCACAGTAACTTGCTCAATTCTCTGCACAAGAACAAAAAGATATGTAGCTTTGCATACATGACTACTTTCTGTGATGTGGACATTTGATGGTATTTTGTTTGCCATTATTGATAGAAGGTGGACATGCATATTAATTTAAAACAATTGATGGTATTTTGTTTGTCATTTAGCAGAGGAATCTTGGGGCTACTTACAATTGCTCCAAATGGATTTTGTTGGTTCATCAAAGACGGTTCAATAATCCACTGTTTGTCCACCAATGCCTAAACGAAGTAATGAACATGTGTAAAATAACTATACTCTCGATACTTTTATTTCATCAAATACTCCGAAAAATATTTATTAGACTCACATTTTCGGGTGTTTCACGTAGAGGCATATTCAAACAACTTGGAGTTGGCCTTTCAACTGGTTGTGAGCTTGTTAATGTTGTTGCTATTCTTGGTATTTCTGAAGTGGAAACTTCTGCAACAAATTCCTCCTCTGCTTCTTCATTTCTCAGGGTCCCAATGTGGTCATTAGAAGCAACACCTTCTTCCAAGCTAATCTTAGGCCCATCAGCTCGTTCAACAGCCTGAGAATCTTGTACCATGTTCCCACTACTACACCTGTGTAACAAACTTAAATTCCTCGCCAAAGAAAAAAAAACTAAGAAACTGATGCTAAAAAAAACTAAAACATATGAAATTTTGTAAAAATTTCATATGCCACCAAATGTATATCTAAAGAGAAACATATATACATTTTAATTGGGCATCAATAAAGTCAGTAATATTCATTCTTTACATTACACAGTTCAAAATTTAAATAGTCATACCTCTTAGAATTCTCTTCTATTTGTCTCTGTGCAATGTCCTCTGGCAGCTTAGGATCCCTCGTGACAACACGTTGACGCATTTCATCAACCCATGAACTCTCAAATCCAATTTCAACAGCTTCTGTGCAATCTGGACTTGGCAGTATTCCTGCCTTTCCTTCGTTCATCTTATCATCTTGTTCAACAACCTTGGAATATTGTGCAAGTATGTCCACGCCACCAGACTCAATGTGAGTTGCAACACCACCTCCAATGCCAATGTCTTCAACACCAGTTGACAAAGATTTTGTCTTAGCACCCTCTGCTGCAGGCCCCTCTTTAATACTATCATTTCTTACGTCCCCAATCTCCTGTGTATCACAAATTGAAAACATATGATTGAGTTAGTGGCTCTAAAGTTTGAAAGCACCATTTCTTTTAATGTTCATCACGTGGTAGTATGAGCTATTTTTAGTGGTTTTCTTAATATTATTTCGTTAAGTGCATGCTGTTCTGGAAAGCCTCCTTCACTGTTTGATTCCTGATACACCAACTTTGATTTGAATTATTGAACAAGCAAGGTAAGAGTTAGTCTTAATATGAAAAGATCCAATTTTATGTTCAGTAATTGTTGCACTTATATGCTTAGGTATTTTATGCAGAGAAGTTGCCATACAAATAGAGATGGACTTCTAAATTCTAGAACAGTAGTTGGGTACTGCTAGTCTATCACTGATGCTAGAACTTTTCCAATAAATGTGTCATTTTCACCAATACAATTTCAATGCTAAACCTAAATTTGGTAAGGTAACTATCATCCACTAATTTCTTTCAGTGATATTGTTTTCAATGACGAAAAATATGTTTTTAGAATCCATATATATATATATATATATATCTTTTCATTTAGAGTTGGATCATACAACTTAACCCAACTCAATCAAAATAATATTAACTTAATCTATTCACTATATAAGCACTCTTTTAATGTGGTTGTTATTATTAATTACATTTTACATTTTTGTATGTTATGTTTTATAAATGTTTATCAACTTTATTATTGATGACGAAATGATCAGCAATACGAAAAAATAAGTTATCCGATTCAACTACAATGTACTCGAATGAGAGGTTTTAATCCTATGACTTGGTGTAAATACAATGGACATGTTCTTAAGTGAAGTAATTGATGGATTTTCAACCGAATAATTTAGTTGGAAGATTTAACAATGATACGAATATAAGTCTATAGAAAAAAAGGCAAAGGGAAAGTTCACTAAAGTGTATGAAAGAAAGAAGTGGAAACCAATGAGACATAAGTTAAAATTTTCACATCTAACATCTTTTTTCATTCTGTACTTATCTAAGTCAGTTACCAAAGCTACCTTGAATATGATATCACTAATATATCTCCCTACCATCACTTATTTAGTGTCATTAAAATCCTTTTAGGTTTAATAAGTCTTTATCCCACTTTTACGATCACACTATTATCAATATATAAAATCCTATATATTACTATTTGTTACTACCGAGGGCAGGCAATCGACCGGGAAGGTTTAGACAATGCCGAACGGGTAGAAGCAAGGTTAATATGTCCAATCGGGTGCCTGATATGTGCGATCGGATCTATTAAGCGCAATATGTCCGGTCGGGCATATATCTAAAACTGTGGACTGGAGACAGCAGTTGAAGGCTCATGAATGTGTAGTTGATGAGGTAACGGTCATTGTCGAGTATTTAAGATGCGCATTGAAAGCTAAATTAATGGGTAATATTCCCTGAAATCATATAAATAGCAGTCAAAGGAGAAGGTAAACTCTCTGTTCTTTGATAATTATATAGACTTGCAAAAGCCCATTCTGACTTGAGCGTCGGAATGTTTGCTGCAGGTCAACCCATTTGTGTTGAGAAGAAGCGCGAGGAGAGCGAAGGGACAAGGACCGATCGGTGAAGGAGGAGTGTTTCCGGACGGAGGTAGGAGGCGTTTTCCCCGATCCCATTCAGCAGAAACACTATTGCTTCTTCAAGTGCATATTGGTTCACTGTTTGATTCCTCATGCACCAACTTTCCTTTTAGGAGTTAGTCTTAATATTACAAAATCCATTTTTATGTTTAGTAATATTACAAATTAGAGGTATTGTAAATTGCTAGTCTATGAGTGATATGCTATAACTTTTTTCCAATAAATGTTGTCAGTTTCATATTTACAATGCAAAAGCTAGGTTTGGTAAGAACTTTGATGGTACATTAATTTTAATGGATCACATTGATTTGTTTTAATAAAAAGGAGATCAAATTTAGTACGTTAAATTGAAAAATGTTATTCTAATAATGAGACATTATCGGCTTTTTTATTTTATTTTATTTATATTCATATTCATAGATTGGTTGGTTCTGACCTGTGATGAAGTGAACTCACTGCTATCATTAATAGTTGAATAGCGGTATATAGATGTTACTATGTCTCGAAATTCCCAACTACGAACTTCAGTGTTTACGAAATCTGTAGAAAGATATATATATATATATTAGGAAATTCACGTGAAAATGAAATTCATAACAAAAAGGATCATTATATCATTACAATTAAAAATAAAAAGAAACAGATATAAAAAGTTGGGAATTTATTTATCACCCATCAAAATAAAGTGGCGACTCTACGTCTTCATAACTAAAATTACCAGAACCTAATATTAAAAGACTTGCAGCAAAAATTAAGTTAATGTTCTAATTTTAAAAAATTCTGGTGTACTCGGTTGGGAATTGGAAACCATGCCAATATATACATATGCAAGACTTATTTCAAAGCATTTAGTTAACATAACAATTATTTAATATTTCTTGAGATCATAAAAAAATTAAAAAATAATAAATTGTAATAGTACACTAAGATATATTAAATTACATAGATAACTAGATTGTAATAGTGCAAACAAAATGTGAAAATAACTAAAAAAAGAGTTAATTTCTTAAAATAATTTGAGTCTAATAATTAATATATTTTCGTTGTTGAATAAAAGTGAGATAAAATTACATTTAATTTGAAACTCATAAACTTCCTTTTTGAGAGTGTATACGAGTTAAGACCAACATTTATGTAGAAAAGGATTACCTTCATAAGGAAAATCTTGAAGGAGCTTCTCAAATGTAGTTGTTGAAGTCAAAGAGAGTTTTGGACATTTGTAGACAATGCAATTCTTTACATTATGCAATTCAATCTCTTGACTGAAGTTTTCCAGATGCGTAAATATTAAAAGTTTGAGTCTTGGAAGCTCAACTTTAATCTTAACTTGTTTACATCCAACAAGCTCTTCTAGTTCATTGGCTCCATTTATGACCAGAAAATGAAGATTGAGAAGGTCATTAGAAGCAGATCCAGATAATAATCTTTTCAACTTGTGACAATCATTAACATGCAATGCTTCTAGTTTTGGGAAACATGGTTGAGGAGAAAGAATATTAGACGAATTTCTATCCCCTTCAATGATTTGTCTTAATTCTTTGCATTCATTAATCGTCAAAAGCTTCAACTTTGGTAAGCATCTTAAAACAGACTTTGGAAAGACTACTTCCAATTTCGCACAGCCAAATATTTCTAGTTTTTCAAGATTTGGGAAGGCAAAATAATTGTTTGAAGCTTCTTTATCACTTCCAATAATGTCCTCTACTTCACAGCCTCCATCTATACGAAGAAGATTTGACTCGTCTTCTTCCATGATCTGCTTCAATTCCATGCACTCTGTTATCATTATGTTCTTCAACTCTGGTAAGCATCTTACAATAGACTTTGGAAAGATTACTTCCAACTTTCCACAATTCCGTATTTTTAATGTGGTAAGATGTTGGAAAGAATCCATTATGTATAGAGTTTGCAAAGTGGGGAGATGGTTCTGAATCCCTTTCGGATCCTGAAGGACATTAAGAGCAAATGTAAAAACATAAACGAAAAAAGAAAAATTAATTAATAATCATAAAAAGAAAAAAAAGACAAGACTACCTTCCTACTTGTGATAATAGGCTCTCTTGAACCATAAAATGGATACAAACATTCGTAACAGTCAAAGTCCTTCAAAGATGGCCACGTCACAATGAGATTGTTGGTAGAACAAATGCTAACAAACTTTGGTAGATTCCAAAGAGAGAGTATTTCCAATGCTGAGAATTGAATATGAATCTCCTTATAATCCTTATTAGCTACGTCATATTGCCCAAACATATATTTCAATTGGAAACACTCACACACTGAGAGCTCTTTTAAGTTGGGAAAGATAGCTTTCATATTCTCTTTGCCATATTCATCATCAGTGTCTATAATGTACTCAAGTCCTTCACATTCGTTAATTGTCAAAATTTCCAACATCGTCAATGATGAAGCAATGGAGAGTTTAAAAAGGTACTTTGCCTTATCAAAGCCTTTCAGTTCAATCTCTCTAATATTGTGTGTCATAATCAAGTTCAAACCATGTGGTTGTTTTGAAAGACATTCAACACTTTCAACCGCCGGATCAAAATCTGAGTTCGATATCTGCAATTTATACACCAAAATACTTTTACCTATCGTATTGTTCGTATAGGTAAAAGTTTAAGCAATGTCTATAATTATTTAGATTCACTTTTTTCTTCGAAAAAATAATTGCTTTCTGTTTGGTCTATTAAAAAAAATAATTTTCCATAGTTAATCTATTCCAAATAATCTATCCCAATACTTACATATTAAAAATTTATGTTGCAGCTATTGATATGAACTCAGGTCACTAGTAAGTGGCAGGGCATGTAAGACCATTTATTACTTTTTACACATCATCTTGAAATTCAAATATTTAGATTAATTTTTGTAAATTAAAAAAGATAGAAACAATGTAAATGATGGTTTTTCATACCTTGAATGCAATAGAATCCCTTTTTGTAGCTTCTGAAGCATCGCTTGAACAATTTATGTTGAAAAACCCAACATATCTCCCAATATCCAATGATAGTGTTCTTAAAGATGGACATATCACATCATAACTACCAACAATGGTTCTGTCCCGAATACGACGAAGTTCAAGTACTTGTAAAGCAGGAAGCTCAATTTGAGTATTATTTCGACTGGAGAAGTCTTTCAAATCAGCAGCCTCTTTATTTGTTATGTCATTCAATTCTCCAACAAGAGAAACAGGGAATATACCCTCCAATAACTCACATTCACTGATATGTAGCATTTTCAAACTTTGGAAGATTGAAATATCACTCTGACAATCAGGCTCATCCTCAACAATGCTTTCCTCCTGATTTTTATTGACCCTTTCGTGAGTTACTATATCCTTCAAACTTTTGCACCCTCGTATGTACAATTCTTCCAAAGAAGTCAAGTTCTTAGCTATAGATGCTGTAAAAATTGAGCCTAACTTCCCACAATATGTTATCGTAAGGTTTGCAAGGCTGGATAGAGTTCCTGAAAAGCAATTATAAATTAAAAAAATATTGGTTTCTAGGAACTAAAATAATCGTACAAGACTGTTTCCTTAAAATAATTTTAAATTTGACAAACAACTTCACATGCAAATATAATTGTCTATAATTTTAAATGAGACCAATTTTGCTTGTAGTGTATTAACAAGTAATTGATTTAAGTAAACGTAGATCAGTAGTGTCTCGAGTTTGAACCTTACTAACGGAAAATAACATCGCAATGAAACAATATATAAGTTCGAAGCTACATGTGTCACCATTTTTAACTAAGGAATACCATGTAATGTAATTAGGCTATGCTTCACAACTGTTGTTGGAATTGAAGGGCTATAGAAATATGGATGCTTACCTTCCTCTATTAGTTTATCACGGTCTGTTGATGGAACAATATCTCCAATTATTTGATCTAGCTTGTCACATTCTTCTATGTGAACAATTTTCAATTGAGTTAAGCCTCCAACAATGTTGGCTGGGAATACATGTTTTAATCCTCGACAGCTATATATCTGTACATCCTGCAGATTTTGGAAAATTTGTACAGGATGCCCTGTGGTGAATCCATCTTCACCTTCCTCCGTTTTGTCATCATCTGCTAATATATACTTCAGTTTATCACATCTTGATATTTTTAATATTTTCAATTTTACAAAACTTCGAGCAACAACATACGTGAAGAGAGATGTCAGTTCTGGAGAATAACTTAAATACAGCTTCTCTAAGTTCTCAAAAGGCCCATTGGCAGGAAGAAAACAATGCCATATAACTCTTAGATTTCTCATGTTCTCAATTCGAAGCGTATGCAACTTGGAGAAGAGAGTTACCACCTCACTCGAGTGACTACGAGTGTCAATCAAACATTCTAACTCTTCAGAATCACGTATCTCCAACTTATTCAACTCATCGAAACCTCCTCCTTCAATTTGAAATATATCAGGGATGATATTTTTTGCACCTCCATGAATAGTTGCCAGAAATAGATCCTTTGCTCTTTTTGCCAAACCCTTTATTACCTCATTTGATATGTGAAAATGGTTAAGTAATAAAGTTCTCCCATGGTAAATATCTCCATCACTATAATGATCAAAGTAAATAGACCCTAATACAATTCCATACCTTTGCAGTGTTTCGGGAATGCTAAACGTCTTAAAGAATTCAATATTGTCTTCACTGTTAGCATCCCACCATGTTACTTTAATATCAATAATGTACAACTCTTCCAAAAGCGGGATTCTCTTCATCACTTCAAAATTCTTCAATTTAATGTCACGTCCTTTCAACTCTAACAATTTTAGTGTAATCGCAACATCGGTTTGTAATTCAGGAAATGAAGGCAGTAAACAATTACATAACGAGAGACTTTGAAGATTCTTCATACCGCCAAAAAATGAGAAGTCGCTCAATTCATAATTCGCAATGAATAGACAACGAAGATTTGTTAATGTTTTGAAAGATATTGTTGACAATCGTGTTTTTCCATCCTCATCGTTTTCAAGAATCAAAACTTTGAGCATTCCCATTCTTTTGAAAATCCCATCAAATTCTTTCATCTTTGTTCGTAAGAATAAAAACTCAAGATTGGAGCAATCCAAATCATTTGGAAATTTCGCACACCATAGATATCTTACTGAATTTTGTTCCACTCTAACTTCTTTTTCCACTTCACACTTGATAATCTTATTCTCATCTTTTGCTATTATGTGGGCCACATCACGAACTACGTCATGCATTTTGACACGTTCATCATCTGCATCCAACAATAAACAACAACTAACAAGCTTAATTTTAGCTGCAATCACTTCACTCCTTGCCTCTTCATATGAGTCAACTTCTCCAACTACACCTAATCCTATTGCACATCTTGTTAACATTTCAATGTGAATTTCACAATCTTCAGGAAACACAGAGCACAACAGGAAAAGTGATTTAGCTTCTTTAGTATCTAAATTATCATAGCTCAACTGCAGGCACTTGTAGGGATCAGTCAAACCTCTTTCAATATTTATTGGCTTAGAATGTCTCAATTTATTCAATGCAACCCTCCATTCCGTCTCAGCTTTTCCCTTCAAACTACAAGCAACAGCTGCAATGGCAACCGGCAATCCTTTACATTCATTGGAAATTAATCTTCCTATTTCCTTTAAGGTATCAGAGGTGGCTTCTGTTATAAGTGCTTTATTTTGGAAAAGAGTCCATGCTTCTTCATCCGTTAAAATTGGCAAGTAAATCTTTCTTTGACAGTCCATTAAAGTACAAACTGCTTCTGATCTACTGGTAATGAGAATCTTGCATCCTTTATGGTGTTCAGAAGAAGGAATCCCAATACGACCAAAGTCAAGGTTTTCCCACACATCATCGAGAATTATAAAAATATTTTTCTCTTCAGTTAATCTTGAGCACAATCTTTGGGCTCTCTGCATTTCTTCGGTTTCTGGAAATTCAAATTGCAGTGAACTTGCTATTTTTTCTTGAATCCTCCGAACTTCCACGGTACTAGAAACAGGTACAAAAAGAACTTTTTCAAAAAGATGCTCTGCTTCTACGAACTTCCTAACCTCCATCGCTAATGTGGTTTTACCACAACCTCCCATCCCATACAACCCAATCATGGAAACATCATTATTTTTCACTCCATCAAGTAGTTGCTCATAAGCATATTGTCTACTCTCAAAATTCATGCATTTTTCTGAAAGCATATCAAGGGTGTTTGAAGGAAGCGTAGCGATGCGGTCAAATGGCACATATTTTCTACCCTCTTCAATGACCTTTTCGAGGTTCATAGTTTTGTTTGCTAACTTTTTTCCAACATGATATCGCCAAATCCAATTTGGGCAGTGCCCAAAGCAACAATGTTTTGGTGTTCTTGCCTCTTCCAGCAACTGATTGACATTGTGTACATCATTGATAGCATCTTCCAGCCACTTGTCCACAATTTCACTGGGCTTTCTCGCTTGTTTCTTGTTGTGCGTAACAAATTTTTGGACACTATCTTTCGTTATAATCAAATTGCTCTCTTCATCTTCAAGCTTTTTGACGAAATTTTTAAAGCAACAAGGATAACGTAATTGATTTAACGCTCCACACACTAAATCTCTTGAAACAGAAGATGCAAAACCCAAGAGACACTCCATCAATTTATTCCAACATATACAACTTTCTTAAACCTGAACAAGTAAAGATAAACGCATTTGTAAGTCTTGCAATTATATTTAGATGAATTAGATAATAAAAAGATTTTAAAATAATTTATTTCATCTTTCAGTACGTAAAAAGTTATCAAGCGTAATAATTAAATTTAATGTTTTCTATCCTAAATAGTCAATTATGGGATACACAATAAAAAAAATCTAATAACTTTAATCATTGCTTAAAATTTTTAGGTTTGATTAGAGTTTTTAAATTTATTTTACGTCACTTTGATAATTTTGTGGAACATTTTTTTCTTAAAATAAGTTTTATAAATGTTTTAACCTCCCACCATTAAAACATAAATCATGTTCAAACATACAAGTATGTAGATGAGAAGATGTGTTAAATAGAAAAAGAAAAGTGTACCAGTACAAAATATATTTAACAAAAGCTTAAACTAAAACATGCGTTGTGTACAAAATTAACATTATACTTTTTTTGTAAGTTTAATTTTTCTATATTTATTTAAATTTATATCCACATTTTTAGATTATATCAATTTTAGATAAAATGTAAAAATAGAAAAAGAACAAAAATACATAATTCCTTAAAATGTTAATTGTGACAGAGGATCTGGGAATTAAGTTATTATATGCATGATCCGATTGGTTACTTGATGAGTAACAAGAGTTCTACACTTTACACCGAAAATCACTCTATAAACAATTCGTTATGCAAAACTATACTTTCGAGTCTTCACCTTCTGTTACTTGTATTAATTTATTATAATGAAATATATTAATTCACCGTTTTCCTCACTTAAATAGTTAAGATCAAGTTTATCGTATACCCTCTCTTCAAAAAAATTCCGTTAATATAAGACACTTTGCTGTCTTATCTATAATTTAATTTTCAATTTTTTCTTTCCAACACAAAATCTTCACTTTAATTCCTTATTTTCTTGAAGACTAAATTAATTTTTTTCAACAGTTTTTTGCATCTATTCGGAAATTTTGAGTGAGGTGCCATGTGTATCATAATTTATCCGAACTTCTATTATAAGGAAATGTAACTTATCTAAGAGGCCATTTATAAGACTAGTTAATTATTGACAAAGGGATTAAATAAAACTATCAAGAATCTTATGAGAAAGTCATGAAAATATCAACTCGTGGTACTGAATCAATTAGGAAAATACAAACTTCAATGATTACATAATATTAATTAGTTGATCTTTAGGACTTCCAAATACATAATTTCTTTTTGTTTTAATTTTAAGTTGGTATCAAAACATGTTGCTAGTCTATGTAATTTTCGGTGCATTTTTTGCAGTCTTCTATTGTCATAAGTTATCGTCGTAGTTTTCATCGATGACCACCAGACCGAGATCGTCTCTTCAAGCAACGATCACCCCTATTAGAATCATAACGAGAAACATTTCCAAGCAACGTCACGCACATCAATTATAGAGTGCTTCGAGGTGCGTGAATCCCACACACCATCGCCTAATCATCTGATCTTCTCTAGATGACTACCATCTGACTCGCTGAAGTAACCCCAATACGTTCCTTCCACGTGTCTTGTTTAGAGGTCATTTGGTGGACTCTTAGTCACAAAGAGATTCACACTTTCTTGTGGATTGAAGGTTTTTTCTATAGAACCTAGTTTTTGCCTTTAAAGACTATGGTTTTGTTTTCAAAAGCTGTTTTTAAAATGTCTACTAGACCTATCATTTTTAAAAATCCTACCATTACTATTGAAAAACTAAATGAAAAAAATTATAGCATTATTGAAATATAGTTCCTTAACCAAGGTCATCATGACCACCTTGACCAAAATGGAAAGCAACGAAACCTCTTAAGAAAATTGAATAATGGAAGCAAGTTGATTTTCAATTGTGTGTCGTGTGTGGAACCAAAGATTTTGGTTTCCCTTGGAACTTTTAAAATTTGTCACTTCTTTTCGAAGAAAGCTCAAAATATTTATGCAATGATATCCAATGTTTCTGACTTCATAAATAGACTTGCATCCCTTAAACAAACTGACCATGATATGATATCCTTCATGACTGAAGCTTAGTCCGCAATTGAATAAAAATAAAGATGTTTTTGGAAGTAGTCTTTGGATTAAATAAAAAAGAAACTTGACAATTACTATATGATGATGATCCTCCGTTCTCTACATCTAGACTTTGATCATCTTAGAAATCAACTATTAACCCATCATGAGATCCTTTTCATGGAAAGTTTGACCACAAGTCTCCTTAGAGTTCTAACACCTCAAAGCAAGGAAGTTCATGAACCTATGGAACCGTCTGCTATGGTTGTCACACGAGGAAGAGAACGTGGAGTACGAGGACATATTCAATGCACATACAGTAAAAAGATCGCTCCTAAGAAAATTGTTTCTCCTAGCATGACCGCCCATGTCTCTAAGGCAGAAATTGCTGACTCCAAATTCACTAATGAACATATATGATGTTAAAAATGTTCATGTTTTACATATATGATGCATAATTGATAATGGGATGTGAAATAAAGATGATGTTTCTAATTTGAAAGTGGAAAATGATAAAAGATTACTTTACCTTATTTAACTAATACGCAGAGGGAGAATGGAGAATTGGCGAGAAAGAAACAAGTGGTCATCCATTATTTCAAAGAGATCTGAAACGTTAAGTTACTGCAAATACAAACATAAACACAAACACATTATCTACAACTTTCATTGAAAAGGAAACGATTAAAATTTCAAATAAGAGCAGAACAGAAGTTAACTTTACATACCTTCAGAGAGATGAATGTAGTCCGATGCTTGAATCTCATTACTGATGCAAGAGATAAGAATGAAAGCACACCCTTTCTCTAACACTACCAATTATTAATATTAATTCTGCGTGATCGAGGGAGACTATAAGTTTCATTTGTATGTCTTCGAGAAGTCTTCATTTATTTATTATATTGTATCAGAATTCAGAATTATTATTATTATTAATTCTGCATGATTGAGGCTGTAACTTCCACTTGTATGTCTTTCAAAAGTCTTGGTCGTTTATTTATTATTTTTTAGTGGTGGGTGCTATTACCGAGCTACCTACCGATTCAAATCTTGTAAACTTAATCTTTTTTTGCAAAATTTGCGTGTTCGAAAAATTAATTTGCATCTAAAAAAGTTTACTTAATTCACTAAATAACACACAACAATACGATTTGGTTATGTGGTTATATATAACCTTGTAAAGTCTGAGTATTTGGCTTTTTAAAGTTAAAAAAAGAGGTTTAAATAAGTTTTGAATTTATGATTAATTTAATAACTCTCAAATAAACTTTTATAATTTATTGAGTATTTAATAAAATTATATATTTCAAGTAACTCTTTATAGTTTGATTCTGTTATTAATTATATATTTGATGTGGTAGCTAAATGGGTTATGTTGTTAAGTGGATGATGTAAATCTTGTTTGCTCCTCGTCTTTCTTTGCTTATTGTCATATGTAATTTTATAATTTTATATCTCACGTGTTAATAAATCCTTAAACTTTCTTATAATTTTTTTACCAGAAAATTTTGTGATCACAAAAATTGATAAAGAAATTTCTAACAATGTCAAAGATCATCAACAGCTGTCCACGTGCATGTCGACTATGAGAAAATCATGCATAAACAGTAAAATTCTCTTTAATAATTTTCATTTTGTAGTCACTTTACATTTTAAAATTCAGCCTAAAATCTAGTGTAAAAATGAAAAGTACACAAAACGTCCTTTTAAAATTCCTATATTTTTTGAAAGATATTATTTAAAATGCATTATAAAAAGTAAACGAGAGAAAATTGAATTTTGTATTCAATTTTATAAAAAGTAAATAAAAATAGAATTGATGATTCTTCTCTTTAGAGTGACCGTTTAAAAACCATTAATAAAACTAATTGAACTTACATATAACACAACACTTTAGAAGAAAAAACTTGTTTAAAGAAAACTATTTTAAGACAATGTTTAGTTAAGTTTTATTTTTTGACAAACACACAAATAAAACTTCATATATTAACTATTTTTTATACTCGTGAATTTATAAAAATGTAGGTAAAATTATTAATTTTAAAATATAATTCAAATAAAATTATACACTAAATTGTTAATGCAAAAAAATTTAGCCTTTTTTTAAAGACAAATATAAATAAGCTGAATTAAAGTATAAGGTTTACAACTTAATTTTTATGAATGAATTTAACTTTATAGATTTGAATTTAAAACATTTAAATATATAAAACGTTATATCATATTTACTTAATCTTTATTCTTGATAAAAAAAATTATAGATATAAAGATCAAATTTAAAATAATAATAATAATAATTAATATTTTTGTCATTAATAACTTTATTTTGATAATTTAATTTTTAAAAAGAAAAACTCAAATAAAAATTAATAAGAATTACTAGTAGATAAAGAATATTTATATATTAGATAGCATGATACACATGCATGTGTTGTCAATAAATAGATAGTTAAAATTAATTGTAGTTGTTTGAATAAAAGTATTTAATGCTATTTTTGAAGTTAATACGAATAAAAAAGAGAGTGAGATATAACAAGAACAAATAGCATCTATAAGAAGAAGCAGATGTAGTTGATATCTAACTAATTTGGAAGTGAAAAAATGAGGAGAAATAGGAAAGCTTAGGTTACCTCCTTTAACAGATATGCAGAGAAGAATGGAAGAATTGGCTATAAAGAAACAAGTGGTCGTCCATCTCTTCAAACAGAGACGCTCAAACGTTAAGTTAAGTTACTGTTTAAACACAAAAACAAAGGGAGACGATTAGAATTTCAAATCAAACACAAAAACAAAAACATAACTCCACAGTGATTGTTACCTCCACAGAGACGAATGCACTCCATTGCTTGAATCGATTACAGAGTATGTGATACAATGCTCAAACTCCACACATATAAGAATTAAAGCACAGCTTTTTATACTTCTTTTCAACATCCTTTTATTAATACTCTGCATGATTGAGGATGCTTTCACTTCCACTTTTATATCTTTTTAAAGTATTGTCGTTTATTTATTATTGTTGTCGGTGGCTACTAATTAAAAGGACAGATTTACCCATTTAATGTTTCTAAACTTAATCTTGCATTACCATTTGCATTTACCCTTTTTATGCTTTTTTTCTTTATGTAAATCGGTTTGCTCTAATAGTCTTCAATGATGTTTTTTTCACTAAACTTTTGGAAAAAGTCTTCAAATGGATTGGATTGGTTTGTTCCATTCCAAAAGTCCTCTGCTTGTTTCTCTTAAACAGAAATGCTAAAAAATTATCCCTCAGATGCTTTGCCGTGACACACTGATAGGAGTAGAATTGTAGAATTGGAAGTCCTTACACAGAATATATAAGGCACTTATTGAAGGAAGGGAAACAATTAAACTATAAGTTACATAATAAAACAAATAGTACTTTTGTTTTTTCATAACACATGTTTTGTCTTTGTCTCACCAAGAGAAGCCACTTACACAACAAACAAGGTAACAAACGTACGTTAAATTTATTCAGGACACCAAGCTACGTGAAAAAGATGGAAGTCTCAACATTATAGTATAGTTGAAAGTCTTAATGACAATGAACAACGAAAACCCTCACGAGGGATTTCTAGCAGCCATGCGATCGAGCTCATATTCACTACAAAGAACTGACCATTTATAAGCCACTTCAAACAATTCTTGCTCAACTTTTCTTTGATCTTCCTCCGTTTGAGATTTGTTTTTTCTCACATTTTCAAGCTCCTTTTTGTACCTTATAGTTTCCGCAATGCATTTATTTTTTCCCTCATCCAGAGATGATAAGGCAGCCTCACAAACTTTTATTTCTTCCTTCAACCTAACGATTTGTTCCTTCAAAACCACTTCCTTGAGTGGAGCTTCATCATTGAAATTCTCTGCCTCAGAAATTTTAATGGCCACCTCGTTCTGACGAGCTTCAAGTTCTGCCAACTTGCGAGTGGTAGCAAAGCGTTGCTTAAAGGAGCATAGAATGGTTGGAAAGTGTTGGTGCATAGTCTCTATAATACGTTTGAGTCGATCTGACAGAGTCACATCTTTGAAAGGAAGGTCGGACAGAAAATTAAGAGTAGAAAAAAGACGGAGAGTGTTAGTCTCAGAACTAACTATGTCCTTGAGAGACATCTTGAGATACTTTTCCAGCTCAACAAGGGTCTTTACAACTATATTATCTTCACCCTCTTTCCCCAAAGCAATTGGTATCATATCATTGCCCCCAAAGTCTTTAATGAGTTCAGGATGGCCTTCGCTTTCTTTACTAATGCGTGCCTCATTTTTGCTACTCCTAATTTCACTCTGGAAGGAATAAGAAAATATAAAACGTTACCATCAAACCACAATAGTTATAAAGCTTTAGTTTCATAATACCATTTTGGATGAGTCATATAAGTGCAAGTAGAAGAAGTTAAATTGTGTTGTTATTGTTGTTTTTCTTTCGAGAGGTTATAAAGAAGAAATTATATAAACGTGACTTTATGCGTTTTCTTTTTTATACGGTGTTTATATTATGAAGGTTGTAAAACAAGAGAGAAAACAGATAAGGGAGTTATTGTTGTATTTTACAATATATGTGTGCAGTGGCTTATATTTTACAAAAAAGGTATCTCTCTTATTTATAAGAGATGTAAACCTAGAAACAATAAATGCTGTTACTCTTTCTCACTTAACCATTAATCATACAATCAACTTCCCCACATCACAAGATTTATAATTACTATCAATCTGACAAACAAGAAATTAGATTTTAGAGTATTTTGAAAAAGTTTCATTTTCTAACATTACTTAATGTGGGACTTCACACTTATACTTACAGATTATTTCTTACAATCTTCTCTCGAGAATGAGTTTTTTTTGAAAAAAACTTGTTATTTCATTTTATTTATGAACTCTATATATAAATAAAATGTAACAAAATATCAAATATTTTCTAAATCAAAATAATAACTAATTTCTAAGATTGAAAAATATTTCTAAAACTGAAATATTTTCTAAAAAGTAGTTTAAATCAAAATATATTAAATTAATATTATCAACAAAATGCCATTTTGATGGTATCATTGATATATATATTATCAGTATAATTATTTATTTTATTAGGAATTATACTTTTAGTCTAAGTATGATCAGTAACAAAATATTAAATTTAAATTCCAACATAGAAATTCAGTATTTTTTTGTTTTTCAATTCCACTCATGCGACAATGATAAATCAAAATGGTGACATCATTTTTGTTCTGACCAAATATATTGAAAATGTGAATTGCATAAAATAAACTTACATGTAGATGTGATTTACGTTGTAAAGTAACTGTTGGATCCAACTTAGAGGTGGCGGATTCGGAAAGAATTGATGAAGCTTCCATATTGGTGTTCTTTGCTATGGTTTCCACTAAAGCAACTTGCTCAGTACTCTGCGCAAGAACGAATGATATGTAGCTGTGGTGTAATAAATTGTAGACTTGATTTCTTTTAATGAATTATACTAGCAGGGTTATTGTTGATATATAGCAAGTGGACATGCATATTAATTTAGAATAATTTATGGTATTTTTGTTTGTCATTTACCTTAGGAATTTCACCAAGTGGTTTTTTCTGCTTCATCAGACACGGTTCACTAGTCTGTTGAGTGTCCACCAATGGCTAAACAAAGTAATAAAAAGGTGTAAAATCACAATAGTCTCATCCAATACTCATAAAAAGATTCATTAGACTCACATTTGAGGGTGTTGGCTTTTCAACTGTTTGCGAGTTTGTTAATGATGTTGTTATTCTTGGTATTTCTGAAGTGAAAACTTCTGCAACAAATTCCTGCTCTGGTTCTTCATTTCTTGGAGCCAAAATGTGGTCATTAGAAACAACACCTATTTCACCTTCTTTATTAACCAAGTCAGAACCTTCTTCCAAGCTAATCTTAGGCCCATCCCCTTCTTCAACAGCCTGGGAATCTCGTACCATGTCCTCACTACTACACCTGTGTAACAAACTTAAATTTCTCACCAAAGAACAAAAAATCTCAAACTGATGCTATCAATCTTGTAAAAATTCACCAAACGTATACTCATCTAACAAAATAGTCATACCTCATAGAATTGTCATCTATTTGTCTCTTAGCAATGTCCTCTTCCAGCTTAGGATCCCTCGCCACAACACGTTGACGCATTTCCTCTACCCATGAACTCTCAAATCCAACTTCAATAGCTTCTTCACATAGTTTATTGAACTCTTTTTCTCTTTGAGGAATAACACTATGGACACTTTCCTTCTGCAGTAACAACAACATATCTGCCAAAATTTTCAACCTCCAAGCTTGAAAGCGCTCACTAAACTTCTTGGAAGCATTCCAGAGATGAGGATATGTTGTTATTGCCTCCACCAGAAGAGAAATCTGTGCATCATCCAGATCAACAAAATGTTTATATGCTCCCAATCTTGTACGGATATCTGCAGAAGCTGTAAAAAGTTTGAGAGGATGATATGGAAATATAGGATGGAAACGAGAAAATAAGAAATCAGAAACCTGAAGAAATGTCAATATTGTTGTTAGGAACAACATCTATTCCTTCTTGTTTATGCAAAAGGTTCAACCCTTCTTGTACTTGGATTCCTTGGCTTGCCACTGTTCCTGCCTTGCCTTCATTCAATTTATCATCTTGTTCAACTACCTTGGAATCTAGCGCAAGTTTGTCCTCACCACCAGACTCAACGTGAGTTGCAACACCACCTTCAATGCCAATGTCTTCAACTAAAGGGCCCTCTTTAATGCTCTCATTTCCTACGTCCTCAATCTTCTGTGTATTACAAATTGGAAAAAGTACGATTGAGTGAGTGGCTCTAAAGTTTGAAAGGAGCCCTATTACAATTACTATTGATTCTTCAAGTGCATATTGGTATGGAAAACCTCCTTCACTCTTTCATTCCTCATACACCAACTTTCCTTTTAGAGGTGGGCTTCTAAATTCTAAAGCAGTAGTTGGTATTGCTAAATATGCTATATTGAAAAATGTTATTCTAATAATGAGACATTATCGACTTTTTTATTTTATTTTATTTATATTCATATTCATAGATTGGTTGGTTCTAACCTCTGATGAAGTGACCTCACTGCCATCATTACTAGTTGAATAGTCGTATATGGATCTTACTATGTCTTGAAATTCCCAACCACCAACTTCAGTGTTTACGAAATCTGTAGAAAGATATATATGTATATATTAGGAAATTCACGTGAAAATGAAATTCATAACAAAAAGGAATACAACCTCAACTTTCCAAGATGGATCATTATATCAGTACAATTAAAAATAAAAAGAAACAGATATAAAAAGTTGGGAATTTTTTTATCACCCATCAAAATAAAGTGGCGACTCTACGTCTTCATAACTAAAAAATTAAAAGACTTGCAGCAAAAATTAAGTTAACGTTCTAATTTTAAAAAATTCTGGTGGTACTCGGTTGGGAATTGGAAACCATGCCAATATATACATATGCAAGACTTATTTCAAAGCATTTAGTTAACATAACAATTATTTAATATTTCTTGACATCATAAAAAAATTAAAAAATAATAAATTGTAATAGTACACTAAGATAGATTAAATTACATAGATAACTAAATTGTAATAGTGCAAACAAAATGTGAAAATAACTAAAAAAAGAGTTAATTTCTTAAAATAATTTGAGTCTAATAATTAATATATTTTCGTTGTTGAATAAAAGTGAGATAAAATTACATTTAATTTGAAACTCATAAACTTCCTTTTTGAGAGTGTATACGAGTTAAGACCAACATTTATGTAGAAAAGAATTACCTTTATAAGGAAAATCTTCACGGAGCTTCTCAAATGTAGTTGTTGAAGTCAAAGAGAGTTTTGGACATTTGTAGACAATGCAATTCTTTACATTATGCAATTCAATCTCTTGACTGAAGTTTTCCAGATGCATAAATATTAAAAGTTTGAGTCTTGGAAGCTCAACTTTAATCTTTCCTTGTTTACATCCAACAAGCTCTTCTAGTTCATTGGCTTCATTTATGACCAGAAAATGAAGATTGAGAAGGTCATTAGAAGCAGATCCAGAGAATAATCTTTTCAACTTGTGACAATCATCAACATGCAATGCTGCTAGTTTTGGGAAGCATGGTTGAGGAGAAACAATATTAGACAAATTTCTATCCCCTTCAATTATTTGTCTTAATTCGTTGCATTTTTTAATCGTCAAAAGCTTCAACTCTGGTAAGAATCTTACAACAGACTTTGGAAAGATTACTTCCAACTTTCCACAATTCCATATTTTTAATGTGGTAAGATGTTGGAGAGTAAGTGAATTGTTGGGACCCACTTGTTGGCCAATCATTTCATGTTCATTAAGACAAAAAATACGTTCTGCATCAGAATCCATTATGTTTAGAGTTTGCAAAGTGGGGAGATGGTTCTGAATCCCTTTCGGATCCTGTAGGACATTAAGAGCAAATGTAAAAACATAAACGAAAAATGAAAAATTAATTAATAATCATAAAAAGAAAAAAAAGACAAGACTACCTTCGTACTTCTGATAATAGGCACTCTTGAACGATAAAATGGATACAAACATGCGTAACACTCAAAGTCCTTCAAAGATGGCCACGTCACAATGAGATTGTTGGTAGAACAAATGCTAACAAACTTTGGTAGATTCCGAAGAGAGAGTATTTCCAATGCTGAGAATTGAATATGAATCTCCTTATAATCCTTATTAGCTACGTCATATTGCCCAAACATATATTTCAATTGGAAACACTTATACACTAAGAGCTGTTTTAAGTTAGGAAAGATAGCTTTCATATTCTCTTTGCCATATTCATCATCAGTGTCTATAATGTGCTCAAGTCCAAGACATTCGTCAATTCTCAAAATTTCCAACATCGTCAATGATGAAGCAATGGAGAGTTTAAAAAGGTACTTTGCCTTATCAAAGCCTTTGAGTTGAATCTCTCTAATATTGTGTGTCACAATCAAGTTCAAACCATGTGGTTGTTTTGAAAGACATTCAACACTTTCAACCGGCGGATCAAAATCTGAGTTCGATATCTGCAATTTATACACCAAAATACTTCTTAAACCAAACTAAATATTATTTTATCTCTGATTATTAACGTATTCCATTTCTATTGTATTGTTCGTATAGATAAAAGTTTAAGCAATGTCTATAATTATTTAGATTCACTTGTTTCTTCGCAAAAATAATTGCTTTCTGTTTAGTCTATTAAAAAAAATAATTTTCCAAAGTTAATCTATTCCAAATAATCTATCCCAATACTTACATATTAAAAATTTATGTTGCAGCTATTGATACGAACTCAGGTCACTAGTAAGTGGCAGGGCATGTAAGACCATTTATTACTTTTTACACAACATCATCTTGAAATTCAAATATTTAGATTAATTTTTGTAAATTCACAAAGATAGAAACAATGTAAATGATGGTTTTTCATACCTTGATTGCAATACAATCCCTTTTTGTAGCTTCTGAACCATCGCTTGAACAATTTATGTTGAAAAACCCAACATATCTCCCAATATCCAATGATAGTGTTCTTAAAGATGGACATATCACATCATAACTACCAACAATGGTTTTGTTCCGAATATGATGAAGTTGAAGTACTTGTAAAGCAGGAAGCTCAATTTGAGTATTATTTCGACTAGAGAAGTCTTTCAAATCTGCAGCCTCTTTATTTGTTATATCATTCAATTCTCCAACAAAAGAAACAGGGAATATACCCTCCAATAACTCACATTCACTGATATGTATCATCTTCAAACTTTGAAAGATTGAAATATCACTCTGACAATCATTTTCATCCTCAACAATGCTTTCCTCCTGATTTTTGTTGATCCTTTCGTGAGTTACTATATACTTCAAACTTTTGCACCCTATTATTGAAAATTCTTCCAAAGAAGTCAAGGTCTTAGCTGTAGATGCTGTAAAAATTGATCCTAACTTTCCACAATATGTTCCTGAAAGCAATTATAAATTAAAATTATATTGTTTTCTTGGAACTAAAACCACAATCTAGAGCGTCAAATGATCAGTTAATAATGATGAAAATAATGGCACAACACAGTTTCCTTTAAATAATTTAACATTTAATAAACAACTCCACATGCAATATAATTGTCTTTAATTTTCAATGAGACCAATTTTGGTTTTAGTGTATTAACAAGTAATTGATTTAAGTAAACGTAGATCAGTAGTGTCTCGAGTTTGAACCTTACTAACGGAAAATAACATGGCAATGAAACAATATATAAGTTGGAAGGTACATATGTGTCACCATTTTTAACAAAGGAATACCATGTAATGTAACTAGGCTATGCTTCACAACTGTTGTTGGAATTGAAGGGCTATAGAAATATGGATGCTTACCTTCCTCTATTACTTTATCACGGTCTGTTGATGGAACAATATCTCCAATTATTTGATCTAGCTTGTCACATTCTTCTATCTCAACAACTTTCAATTGAGTTAAGTCTCCAACAATGTTGGCTGGGAATATATGTTTTAATTCTCGACAGCTATTTATCTTTACATCCTGCAGATTTTGGAAAATTTGTACAGGATGCCCTGTGGTGAATTCATCTTCACCTTCCTCCGTTTTGTCATCATCTGCTAATATATACTTCAGTTTATCACATCTTGATATTTTTAATATTTTCAATTTTACCAAACTTCGAGCAATAACATACGTGAAGAGAGATGTCAGTCGTGGACAATCACTTAAATACAGCTTCTCCAACTTGGATAAGAGAGTTACCACCTCACTCGAGTGACTACGAGTGTCAATCAAACATTCTAACTCTTCAGAATCACGTATCTCCAACTTATTCAACTCATCCAAACCTCCTCCTTCAATTTGAAATATATCAGGGATGATATTTTTTGCACCTCCATGAATAGTTGCCACAAATAGATCCTTTGCTCTTTTTGCCAAACCCTTTATTACCTCATTTGATATGTCAAAATGCTCAAGTAATAAAGTTCTGCCCATGTAAATATCTCTAACATGAAAATCGTCAAAACTATCATATCCTAATACAATTCCATACCTTTGCAGTGTTTCGGGAATGCTAAACGTCTTAAAGAATTCAATATTGTCTTCACTGTTAGCATCCCATTCTCCTTCAATGATGTACAACTCTTCCAAAAGCAGAATTCTTTTAATCACTTCAAAATCCTTCACTTTAATGTTACATTCATTTAACTCTAACAATTTTAGTGTAATCGCAACATCGGTTTGTAATTCAGGAAATGAAGGTAGTAAACAACCAAATAACGAGAGACTGTGAAGATTCTTCATACCGCCTAAAAATGAGAAGTCGCTCAATTCATAATTCGCAATGAATAGACAACGAAGATTTGTTAATGTTTTGAAAGATATTGTTGACAATCGTGTTGTTCCATCCTCATCGTTTTTAAGAATCAGAACTTTGAGCATTCCCATTCTTTTGAAAATCCCATCAAATTCTTTCATCTTTGTCTCTAAGTATAAAAACTCAAGATTGGAGCAATCCAAATCATTTGGAAATTTCGCACACCATAGATATCTTATAGAATTTTGTTCCACTCTAACATCTTTTTCCACTTCACACTTGATCATCTTATTCTCATCTTTTGCTATTATGTGGGCCACATCACGAACTATGTCATGCATTTTGACAAATTCATCATCTGCATCCAACAATAAACAACAACTAACAAGCTTAAATTTAGCTGCAATCACTTCACTCCTTGCCTCTTCATATGAGTCAACTTCTCCAACTACACCTAATCCTATTGCACATCTTGTTAAGATTTCAATTGGAATTTCAAAGTCTTCAGGAAACACAGAGCACAACAGGAAAAGTGATTTAGCTTCTTTATAATCCAAATTATCATAGCTCAACCGCAAGCACTTGTAGGGATCAGTCAAACCTCTTTCAATATTTATTGGCTTAGAATGTCTCAAATTATTCAATGCAACCTTCCATACCGTCTCAGCTTTTCCCTTCAAACTACAAGCAACAGCTGCAATGGCAACCGGCAATCCTTTACATTCATCGGAAATTAATCTTCCCATATCCTTTAAGGTATCAGAGGTGGCATCTGATATAAGTGCTTTATTTTGGAAAAGAGTCCATGCTTCTTCATCGGTTAAATTTGGCAAGGAAATCTTTCTTTGACAATCCATTAAAGTACAAACTGCTTCTGATCTAGTGGTAATGAGAATCTTGCAGCCTTTAAGGTGTTCAGAAGAAGGAATTCCAATACGGCCAAAGTCAAGCTTCTCCCACACATCATCTAGAATTATAAAATTTTTCTTTTCAGTTAATTTTAAGCACAATCTTTGGGCTCTCTCCATTTCTTCGGTTTCTTCAAATTCAACTTGCAGTGAACTTGCTATTTTCTCTTGAATCCTGCCAACTTCCACTGTACTAGAAACAGGCACAAAAAGAACTTTTTCAAAAAGATGCTCTGCTTCTACGAACTTCCTAATTTCCATTGCTAATGTGGTTTTACCACAACCTCCCATTCCATACAACCCAATCATGGAAACATCATTATTTTTCACTCCATCCAGTAGTTGCTCGTATGCAGATTGTCTACTCGCAAAATTCATGCATTTTTCTGAAAGCATATCAAGGGTGTTTGAAGGAAGCGTAGCGGTGCGATCAAATGGCACATATTTTTTACCTTCATCTATGAACTTTTCAAGGTGAAAAACTTTATTTGCTAGCTTTTTTCCCATACGATATCGCCAAATCCAATTTGGACAATATCCAAAGCAACACATGTTTTTTGTTCTTGCCTCTTCTAGCAACTGATTCACTTTGCCTATGTTACTGATAGCATCTTGCAGCCACTTGTCAACAACTCCAGTAGTCTCTCTAGTTTTTCTCTTGGCATGTTCAACATGTTTTTGGACATCATCTCTTGTTACAATCAAATCGCCCTTTTCTTGCTCAAGCTTTTTGACAGAATTGTTAAAGGAGTGAAGATAACGCAATTGATTTAATGCGCCACACACTAAATCACTTGAAACAGAAGATGCCAAGCCCACAAGGCAGTCCATCAATTTGTTCCACCAAATGCAACTTTCTTTAACCTGAACAACAAAGGAGGTATTAGATGAAAAAATTATTTTAAGATCATTTATTATAGGTTCTACTAACTCTCTTTTATTGTAAAAATAAATTCTCAAGTTGTGCATAGTAATTAAATTTAATGCTTTATATTATAAATATTCAATTATTTGATACACTAAAGATAAACAACTTCTTAATAATTTTAGTTTTAAAATATTAGGTGAGATAAGTGTTTTAAAATATGTTTTCATTTTCATCTCTTTCATGATTTTAACGAAAATATTTAGTTCTTAAATAACATTATGTTTTGAAAAAGTTTTAACCTCCGTCCAACAAAAAAATAATCATATCCAAACGTGTACTTAATGACACACAAGTATGTAAATCAAAATATTTGTTAAGTAAAAAAAAAGTATAGGAGTGTGATAATGCTAATTTTTACCATTATCTAAGCATCATTTTAGTAGCAAAATCAACTCCTTTATAACTTATAACATGTTTAATCCTCTTCTTTTGTCTTGTTTTCTGAATAATTGTGTTTTAGGCTACTTCGTTATACTTTCTTCAATAATCTCTTATTTTGTAGCTAATAATGAGCTTGGAAGAGTCTCCAACAATGTGTAGGGCTGAACCAAAACACAAGGAACAAGCACACATGCAGAAATGCTCGTTACCCAGCTAACGGACGCCCGTCTCCCAGAGCACGAACGCTCGTCCAGGTTGGACGCCCGAGGACGCTCGTCCAGAGAAGACTCTCAGCGGACGCTCGCCCAGGAGAAGAGGACGCTCGTCCAAGACGATTAGAGAGGACGCTCGCCCAGGAGAAGTGGACGCTCGTCCAGAGGCGCTGAGTGGACGCTCGGCAACGAGAAGCGGACGCTCGTCCACTTTCATTGGGCGCGAACTTTCCCAGAGAGTTTCACGCCCGGGCGTGAGAAAAGGGGCGCCCGGGCGTGACTTTTCCAGAGAGGTTCGCGCCCGGGCGTGACTTTTCCAGAGAGGTTCGCGCCCGGGCGCGAGAAAGGGCGCCGGGCGCGATTTTTCCAGAGAGTCTCGCGCCCGGGCGTGAAACACAGGGGGCACCGGGCGCGATTTTTACTGATGTGGCAGACAACTTATTTAACCTAGAAACGTGAAGGGCTTTGGGAATTTTGGCTGCCCAGACACGTTTTCTCTCAATTGGAGCTCTTGGAGGCAAGCTAGGAGCTGTGGGAACAGTCCTTCTTCAACCTTGGGTCTTCCTCCTTCTTCCATTTTCACCGTTGTTGTAAGCTTGAGCTCTCCATTCATGGAGAGCTAGTTTCATTATTGTTAGGGGATTGATGTAGCCACTGAAATCTTATGTAAAATACTATGTTTTGAATGAATTTATGCCTCTTTCATTGATTGTTAGTGTTAAATTCCTTTTCTTAATGTTTGTTGTGAAATAGCTACCCATTATATGATTTTAGGGTTTGCTTGATATTGGGAAATGTTGGGTAAATCTGGACTTGGATTAAACACCTAAAGGAAATAGTATCTAGGGATAGAGCTAGGACCTTTGGTTGTCTTAGATCTCAATTCTTAATGCAGAAATAATTGTTAGGTTTTCCAAGGGATTGGAGCCTAATAAGGAAGTCTAGGCTTTCTCTACCAAGGGATTGAGTTTGAGTAATTTAGTAGATTGACATTGGCATATTAATGAAGAGGAAGTGATTTTCTATACATAAGAGTGAAGTAGGTGAAATCATACCCCAACAATACCATTCCATATCATTTCTAATCTTTCCATTTCCAAGTGTTTGAGTATCTAAGATCACTTTTATCAATTATGTTTCATGTTTACTTTAATTGCACAAAAACACAAATTATGAAGCATTCTTTAGTCTAAGTTAGTTGGAAATTATACGATTGTTTGGTGACACGAGTCTCTTGGGAAACGATATCCGGTCTTACCGGTTTTATTACTTAGAACGATTTGGTACACTTGCCAGAAAGTCAACAAGTTTTTGGCGCCGTTGCCGGGGATTCGTGGTTAAAACTATACTTTTGTGTGTTTCTAACCAACTTAGGCTTTATTCTTATATTCTTTTTACTGTGAATAATTTTTGTTTTCTTTTATTTTTGGATAACTTGGTGCTCTAGTATTGTTGTCTCTAGTGTATGCAGGGCACAATCCGTACTAGTCTAAGTTAGTTGGAAATTATACGATTGTTTGGTGACACGAGTCTCTTGGGAAACGATATCCGGTCTTACCGGTTTTATTACTTAGAACGATTTGGTACACTTGCCAGAAAGTCAACAGAGTGCAAAATATATATGATCAAAATTTGAACTGAAACATGCATTATATACAAAATTAACATTACATTTTTTTTAAGTTTAATTTTGTTGATATTTGTTTATATTTATAGAAACGCTTTTAAATCGTATCAAATTTAGAAAAAAATTGTAAATAGGAAATGAACAAAAAATATGTAATTCTGTAAAATGTTAATTGTTATAGAGAATTCTATAAATCAAGTTATTATATGCATGAAGAGATTGACCTCGTGAGTAAGAAGAATTCCACACTTACTTTCATGTCTTCAACGCTTGTTACTTTATTTCCTATCCATAATTTAATTTTCAATTTTTTTCTTTCAAATAGAAAACTTCACTTTAATTCCTTATAGTTTTTTTTATTAGACTATAAAATAATTTTTTCCTCTATTTCGTTCATCAATATTAATTTTCTCTTACTAAGGTGGCATTTTTCGCATTCTGTTATATATCAATAAATTTAATAAATTAGTATGTCAAACTAACAAAATATAATATATAGAGTTGAGTTAGATCTATATTTCACTATCATATATAATATGATACCAAAAGTATATCATTGCAAGATTACTTGGGTCTATTATATTTTCCACTATCAATCCCCATTTATGCACTCGATTCGACACTACCTTAACAACATGTATCATATTCATTTATAATATGGTATAAGTGAGGTTTTATGTCCCGTGTACATAACTTATTATAATTAAATAGTCAATAAGTAAATAAATTAATAAGTAAAGGCAAACCAATAATTGGACTAATAAGGAGCAATTTTCTAATGATGACTGAGGGACTGTTGCTCTCTCCACTACCACCACATGCTCCTTCCACCACTCCATATCTATTTTGCTCTTGCTATAAAACGGATATCAACATCCGTTTCACCTTCAACGGGGATGTTGACATCCTTTTACATATTTTATATTTTAGTTTATTGCTTTTATTTAAAAAGAAAAAGAAATCTTCAATGGATGTGATCACATCTGTTAACGGCGGATATAGCACATTCATTTAATAAATCTTTCAAAAATGTTTTAATTATTATTTAAATAATAATACATAAATTAAATTAATAATAGTTATTTTATTAAATTAAATGAATTTAATTTAAATAATTAAGTAATAATTTTAAAAAATTAAATAATATTTATATTAATTTAAAATATAATAAATTAAAAACTAAAAAGTAAAAAAAAGGAAATCTTCAACGGATGTGACCACATGATGTGGCACATCGTTTAATAGATTTTTAAAAAATTTCTTAATTATTATTTAAATAATAATACATAAATTAAATTAATAATTATTATTTTATTAAATAAAATAAAATTAATTTATAAATAATTAAGTAATAATTTTTAAAAAATTAAATAATATTTATATTAGTTTAAAATATAATAAATTAAAAAACTAAAAACTAAAAAAAAAACTTCAACGGATGTCGCCACATTGGTTAACTGGCACATCCGTTTTAATAATTTTTTAAAAAATATTTTAATTATTATTTAAATAATAATACATAAATTAAATTAATAATTATTATTTTATTAAATAAAATAAAATTAATTTATAAATAATTAATTAATAATATTAAAAAATTTAAATGATATTTATATATTAATTTAAAATACAATAAATTAAAAAACTAAAAACTAAAAAAAAAGACCTCAACGGTTGTGGTACGTTCGTTAAAGGATGTGGCACATCCATTTAAGAATTTTTTCTTAAACGGATGTCGACATCCGTCTAAGCAAAGAAGTGGGGTGTAGGATATTTTAAAATATAAAAGATAGTTTTGGAATTTAAAAATAATGTGGTGGTGCATGGAACAATGTGGGGTGGTGTAGGGAGTAACCCTCTGACCGAGAACGTTTATAAGTATGTAAAAGTTTCTTTGTCCTACATCCATCAAATTGAATCTCCATAACACTGCATTGAAGAACAATCTATTAAAGAGAAAAAGGCTGACACTTATTCATCTCTCATTGAATCTTTAGAACACTAAAGGCTAATTTCTCATGGAGAAAGGTATACATACCCTCATTTAATATAGATGAGAATTATGTAATTTTAAGATCCCATTCTGGTGTTGTATTTAAAAGCCAATAAATTTTATCCTATGTTTTTTTTAGTGTTTTAATGAAATAGTTTCTTTTTTACATGAGAAAAAAATTAAACAAATATATATATATATATATATATATATATATATATATATATATATATATATATATGAAAGTGCTAGTGGGTATTATATTTGTTTGAAATTAAATGTAAGATGAATTTGTCAGTCGCCAAAGGAGACAAAGGTTTTATGTTTATGTTGTTCCAAATTAATGATATTTATGTAAATTATTCATGAAATAAAAGATGCTACACTATATGTGTATTAGTTTATATGTATATTGAAATTCATTAATAAAAGACATTTACAGATCACTCAAGGGTTTATTATTTTATTTTATAAGTAATGAATATAATTGTACACAATTTTATATGTTCATTACTTTTACTTATATATCCAAATGCAGTATGTGATTCTAACTAATACATATTATAATTAGCATCATAATGTTATGTGTGGTATGTTATGTATCACTTAAAGGAGAATGCCAATATACGTTAATTGTGGTTTGATTGTTACGAGTAAATTATGTATTTTATTAGTCAATGTTTATGTGAAATTTCATTATGAAGTATCGATTCTAATGTAACGAATTTTCGTGTAACATTTGTGTCAATGTTTAATGGGCATAATTTCTCTTATTGGAATGAACAAATCATATTATTATTGACCCTAGCGGCTATGAAAAAAAAACCTAAACATTATAGTAAGACTTAAGGCATTGGAAATAGGTATGAATGAGAACTTCCTTGTGCAGCTTATTTTGAACTCATTATCATTTAGGTATAGGCTATTTAGTTTATATATAATCTAAAATTGATGTTACTATATACTCTTTTAATTTGGTTAATGGATATTTTAACTTCTTTAAGCACAATCATCTCATTGGTACTGGAATTTTTTATGATACTTTACGTAAGATGAATTTGAATGGTTTATATTTTGAAGTATGTTAAGTAATTTTTCTATAACCATGCTTTTATGGATGCAAGCTTTGAAAAATAGTCATAGATGCATGCTTTGAAAAATAACCATGTATTTGTTAAACAAGATTTCTAGTAAAGTGATTCTTAACATACCTTTTTAATTGTGAATTGATAGGACAACCACTATAAGACACCCTAACGTTTGGGGTGTCAAACAGAAATTAAGATTTAAAATCTGCAAGAACAGAAAGTAGATGTAAGAATAATCAATAGATCTTTCATTGATTACCCAAAATGAAAATAATCAAAGGGATATAAGTTTTGTTGTCTTAATCATAGTAGGAGAATTGTTGAAACTAAAAATGTAAGATAATAGGTAATTTTAGTAATATGCATCTCATAAAACATAGAATTTATTAAATTTATAATGATGGAAGTGAAAATGAGGAAAGATAGATAAGTTTACATTACCTGCTTGAAGTGAGAGATAGGAGAATTGGTGAGTTAGTGTAGAAAGAGAAAGAGAAAGATGAAGAGAAAGAGATGATAAGTAGAGCTTCTTCCATTGCAAAGAAAAGGATTAGAATTTCTTGATAGCTCGAGATAGAGAGATGAAAGTAATGCATTGCTTGAATCACTCCAACACGCAACACAACAGAATAAAACCACACTTTCGAAACACTCTAACAACCTTATATACCTTTTTCTTTAATACAGCTAACAATTGGTTCTTTTCTTTTTCTCCAATTCAAAGATATGTTCTTTACTTATTACCTATCCATCTACAAAGATATGTTTTATTACTCACGTTTTAAAAAGATACTACATATAAGTTTTAAAAAGTTTCTCTTTTTTAAATTAACTCCATTTTCATAAGTTTAATAAAAAAAATTAAATATATAAAATCAAATGCTAAATAACGATTAATATTTCTCTCACTAATAATTTTTTCTATCTCCCTTTTTTCTTAAAATACTCAAATAAAATTCAGTATCAATAATTATAAGGTAATGAGTGTTCACAAGTTGATACTATGTATCATCCTATCAATAAGGTAATAAAAATTATCATACCTATTACTTATTAAAGGTATCCATATATTAGAGATTTTACCTTATACATATCCTCTATTACACATTTTTTTGCCATCCTTATTTGAATTCTCAACCCTAGAGTCTACACTTACACTTGTATTGATAGGATGTTAAAATGATAGCTAGTTTATGAAGTTTTGGTGAGAATGGTTGATAGATTTATGGACAAATGTGCATGGGATGTATGATATTGTCATGATGATAAGATTGTTAATGGATATGAGCATTGTATGCATTAAGGTAAGGATTATTTTATCATTTGAAGCTATCCGTAACTCTACTATAATCTTCCATGCTCATGTAGAGGAGAATGGTTAGTTAGTGAGCGTGACATGAGGTCCTGACATAAGGAAAATCTCAAGGTTCTTATGACCATGATAAGGATTAATCTTGTGAGTGGTAGCTCGGTAGAGTGGTCTATTACCACCACAAGTGTATGGGTTCACGAAACTGACTCAAGTGCACATATTCAGATAAATGAGTCTAGAAAAGTTTGATTTCATGTATGAATGTGTGAAAGTTGTGTGATGAAATTTAACATGTTATTAGGTGTCTTGGTACGATTTATATTTTCAGCTAGCTTACTTTATGTGTATCTAGATGATTTAATTGTTTATGAAAACTCTTTTGTACATTAGCTTATCCTGTTATTTCTTTGTGTTTCTTGTGTTTATGTTTGTTTCTTTTTCGATGATCACCTTATTGGTATAAGCAAATGAGATATATATGTTGAAACATCTCTAGTGGAAGACGGTGATACAATAAAGTTTTTTTCTTGATCTTTTAATATTTATCTTTTGTTGTTTTAAATATATTTATTATTATGATTATTTTTTATAACTGTATTAATATTATGTCTATATAGTTTGAAAAAAAATTGTTTTATTAGTGTAACATGCTAAGAATATGATGTTACATGATGTGGTTTTCTTATTAAACATAAAAATTAGGTTTGAATATATAAAATAAAATTATATTTAAACCTAATCATAAAAGATAAATCATGAGTTTCAATTTCTCAATTCTAAACTTGTTTTTACTTTTAAAGTATTATTTCTTATCATGTACTTTAATTTCTTATTTCTTAAAGATAAATAATGTTTATCTTTTAAATCAAATTATAAAAAAAAACACATTTATTTAAAAAATGAATAAGATTGTCACACAATATATTAGTAAAATTTGTTGGACAACTTAAAATCAGTAATTTTTCACGTGTTAAAAAGGTAAATATTGTTTAGTAACATTATGCTATAGGTTTTTTTATCAATAACACGATTAACATATAGTTGTAATTCTGATCAATTTTTACCAGTCAAACATTACATGTCACTTTATTAAATTGCTACAATAACTTTTCCAGAACTTTCTTATTCAAGATTGCTTACGTATACTAATTTCTGATCCAAAACTCTATTCTGCATAAAAAAAAAATTACTGAAAAACTCTACTTGTAGAACTCCATCACTCCCACAGTAGCTGATATGTCATTACATGCAACACGAAACTTGAAAAAGCCAGAGCTCTTGCACAGGTTCTCAAATTCAGTCTCAGTTCTTTCCCTCCCTCCATGTGCTAAAAGCATGTGATTGTCCACAATAGTACTATGTTTAGATGCATCACTTGAATTGGGAACCTCTGGAATTATATAGTCCAAAACAATCACTTTCCCATGTGGTGGCAAAGCTTTGTGACAGTTTCTTAAAAATTTTATACAATCTTCATCTCCCCAGTTGTGACATATAGACTGAAATGACCAAAACCAAAGAAAAAAAATGAGATCAACGGAGGAAGAGATTCCCTTGGAGACACAAATACCAATCACATCTGAACCTAAGAACTGACACCACTCTGTACCAAAAACCTTAAGACAATAAGTTAACGAGTCTTTCATCTTTATATTCTACTCTACTTTCTTATTTTTATTCAATGTGAGATGATTTATACTTGGATTCCCAACAATTACAAATTTTACATAGTATATTGAACTTTTCGAAATACAAAATTAAATTCTATGTAATGCACCAACCTTCACTAAAATGGCATCCCCACTTGGAACACTTTCAAACATATCTCCTCCCACATGCTCCACACCTTCATGCAGAATGAGTGTTAGCTTGCTGATTGAAAATTTTCTCTAACTTATAAAATATTTGTAACCTCTTTATACATAGAGCAAGAGAAATTAGTATAAATAATGTACCTGGATGAGGAGGTGCATCTTGAATCATCTGAGGTAAATCAAAGTTAATTCCTTTGATTGAAGGGTATGCAGAGAGAATAAGTTTCAGGGTCTCTCCTACTCCACCTCCTACATCAACCAGTGTTGACAATCCCTCAAATCCTTTATATACTTTGAGTACTCTTTTCACTTCTATTGGACCAGCATGAGCCATTGCTTTGTAGAACATTTGATTCAACTCTGCATCTTTCTCCATATATTGATATGACAGCATTCCAAAGACACTTTCAAAATGGTTACTGCAATTAGGGTCTAGAAATGCTCCTTTTGCATCCTTCCTATTAAGAGCACAAACAACGTTAAAGCTTATGAAAAGTCATGACGAAAATACTACAACAGGTTTAATTCATGAAAACTGGTTGTAACTTAATTATTCAAAAGACAGAAGTATGATAATTACTACTTAGTTGCGAGTCTTCCAATGGAAGATTAAAAAAAGACACAACACTAATATGAGTCCAATTTATACAAAGTGTATTATACGACCAGATGGCTACATGAATAGAACTAAGCGGAAGAGACCACCAGAAGGAAACGATAGGCCACATAGGTTTAAACCCAGAGAATCCAGATAGGCAATGTGAAGACTGGCCGGTCGAATATGGTTATAGACCAGACAGACGTCCCTATAAGTAAACATACCTAAACACTATCATAAATCAAGATTACTGGTAAGTATTACTTAACCGGCCATGATTGGACCATGATTAAGGTTCACTACTCTAAGCTCATATAAAAAACCATAAATAGATGTCAAAGGTAAGGAGCTAGATAAATTCATTTATTGCAAATTTGAGTCTTTGTTGTGATCTTCTATCAATTTAATTATTGACGTAAACATCAGAGTGTCTTTGACAAGTATTTCAGACAGTTTGAATTGCAAGCAATGAAGAACTTTGACTAAAGACATATAGGATTACCTAATCTAAATTAGAGTAAAAGCATGAATGTGTACTGTGTGGAGATACTCGAACTCATACCTGAAACATAAAGTACTTACACCACTTTTAACCAAAATTTTAAAACAATGATGTTAAAACTTTAAACTAATGATATACAGGTCTTCTTCCTGTAAAATACTTAGCTTTCTATTTTTATGAGAATCGTAGATTTACAATATTGATGTACCACTTAATCTTGTGAACTTTGTATCTTAATATAAATATAAAGGCAAATGAATCCTTAAACAATACAAGTCAATTGTTGGATTAGAGATTAAATGAACATTAAAGAGAGAAATTAGAGGTTAAATTAAAGTATTGATTACCAAAGGTCATGAAATCCGCGATGAAGTAAGGTTGAGAGTGGAGCGAGAGAGATTCCTTGATGATCATAAGCAAAGTAGTGTCCAACTGGTGTGAGAGCATAAACTCTTTTTCTCTCACCATCTTGATCGGTGCGAATAGAGCAACGTAAAAGAGAGTAACTGACCAAGAGTGGCAACATTCTTTCAAGCCTATTAGCCAATTGTGGGTGCTGATTTGGAAGCAAAGAAGCAATCTCAGAAGCAGAAAAACTTGAGTCATCGGAAGAACTCTTTGCCTTTGCTATGACATCGAACAGATTTATGTCTATAGCAGCGTTTAGAATTGCAGGGAGGACTCTGCTGAAACACAGCAACACAGCAGAACGGTATGCATCATCCTCCTTTTCCACTTCCAAGGGAATTTCACTCTCTTTCGAGTTACAACCCATTCTCTATGCTGTTTAGTTCTTTTCTACTTTCTTTAATTTTCTCATGTTTATATAGACATAATCGTCATCTTCAATGTTGGAATATAAGTTTCAAATTTCGGCTGATCAAACTCTTTGACTAAAATATGTTAATATAATATAAAACTTAAATATTTTGAAAATATTAACAGCGAACTTTATTGTTGTATTGAATAAAAGTTTAAAAAACTAAAAAAGTATAGTAAAATCTTATTGGAAAATACAAGTTTTATGTTGAATAAAAATGAAAAAAAAGAACATTATATAAAGTTAAAGACTTATTAATAAGGATTTTGATAGAAAGTGACATGAATTTCTTATGTGATTAAATTTAAATCATATCTCGTTTAACATTGTGTAATATCCTCTTTCATTTTTCTCGCTGTATAAATGTCTTATAATAATTGTTTTGTTGCCAAATGGGTTGGTGGGATACGGAGGCTCGCGCACGAGGCTGCTATCTAATTATCACTTTTTCTTTTGGTAGGTGTTGACCATTTTTCTATGGTCCATCCTTGTACTTTATGCTGGTGATGCTGTACTTACAGTATATGGTTTTTATCAATGGTGTTATAAAAAGAGTAAATTATGTAGATTTAAATCTGTTTTAATTAGACATATGTATTTAATATTGGCTTCAAAAATTAAGACAAATGTATTTTGGACATACCTGTATTTGTAAAAATGAAAAGGTTTAATTCTTTTCGACATCCCTATTTATGTACGAATGTCTCAATTGGATCCTTGTTTTCTAAAGTGTATCAAAATGGTCCTTAATTTTGAAAATTGATATCAATTGAGTCCTTTCCGTTAAGTTGGCTGGACGGCGTTAAAAAAATTGATGAGTGGATGCTGAGATGACGAACGAACGCTCGTCCATCAACGAACGAACGCTCGTCGACCACCGAACGAACGGTCGTCCAGCAGTAAGAGGTCGACGAGCGTTCGTTCTCTGGTAGACGAGCGTTCGTTCGCTGGTAGATGAGCGTTCGTTCGTCATCTCAGCATCCACTCATCAATTTTTTTAACGCCGTCCAGCCAACTTAACAGATAGGACTCAATTGATATCAATTTTCAAAATTAAGGACCATTTTGATACACTTTAGAAAACAAGGACCCAATTGAGACATTCGTACATAAATAGGGATGTCGAAAAGGATTAAACCAAATGAAAATTTCAACCCATTTCAATAAGCCACATAGGTAAGTTTGAGATATATTTTAAATCACCTTTGACGTTTAGGTCTAACAGTTTGTTTGATAAAAAATAATTTATTCAGAATATAAGAAAAATTAGGTTTAATGGATTATTGTAATTGTGATAGATAAACAAAATTAAAAGGTTAATTGTGTGATTTTTAAATTGATTTATTTAACTAATTTTTAGATAAGTGATCAATATTATTATAAATATATTTAAAGCTTTTCATGAACGTAGTCACTATTAAAAAATTAAAGCAATAAGAAAGTTTTAACATGTTATGAAATTTTTAATTTTTGTCTTATTATAAGTTTTTATTTAGAGACTACTCTCACTCACATTAATGTTATTGTTATTATTTATATTAACACGACCAATCATGTCTTATTAATAAAATAAAAAAGTGTGTTGAGTTAACTTGGTTTTTCAAATAGATTATAGTTTAATTTGACTAAATGAGTAAGATTAGAAAATGTTTGGTTTAATTTAAGTTGCACTTTTTTTCTTAGCTCAATTTATATTTATAAACTTTTCAGGCAACCAATTAGATCAAGCTGAAACTTTTAATTGTCATTAGTCTCAATCATGTTAAGGCATAAATGAATTTTATGATAAGATGCAAATCATGATTTGTATATCATGTCGAAGAAACTCATGTATAGTTAATAACACCTAATAACATTTTTGTTATATTTTCAAGTGTAAAAGTAGGTATCAATTTCATATGAACTTAATAATAATGTGGGAGAGACCCTAAAACCAGATTCCCCTGTAATTCCTCCTACTCTCCTTCCATTTATACTACGCTATGGAATCTAAAGCTTTTAAAAAAATACTTTATAAAAAAAAACCTAGAATATATTTTAAATTAGCCTGGAATTAAAAATTTCTAATAGTTGAAAATCAATACTGAATTATATATGTAGAATTTTTTTCCTAAAGCTGTCAAAATGTAAAATATAAAAAGTATTTCATTACGTTCTGCGTAAAATTTTCCGGGATGTTTTAGA
Source organism: Vigna umbellata (assembly GCF_029865625.1). Lineage (NCBI taxonomy): Eukaryota > Viridiplantae > Streptophyta > Magnoliopsida > Fabales > Fabaceae > Vigna > Vigna umbellata. The sequence continues at coordinate 47,451,387 of NC_142167.1, read as the reverse complement.
ATTTTAAAAGGTCAATTTTGTTATTTAACTGTGATGCGTAGGGACAAAGCCTAGATATTTTTTCACTAACCTTTTCAGGATTTAGTGGTAAAAAATGTGAGAATATTGAAAGGTACAGGGTAATTGACAACCTTTTTTCATTGAGGCCAATATACAGAAAAAAAAAACCAGCAGTACCCATTTTGGGGCTCAATCACAAAAGATGATATTCATGTCAGAGTCCAATGCAGCCAATTAATCATTTAAAACATTAATAATTGGCGAATGGAAATCTGAGGGTGTCCAAAAGCAATGGAGAAATTATGGACGATAAATTCTGATAGCTTTTGTAACCTGAAGCCGGCAAAAAGGACATCTGGACACTGCAGAAGAACATCTACGACACAATACGTGACCACAAGGAACTATCGTTATATCAACCTCAGAACTCAGACAAATCCGACAAATCCATGCTGCTTTCGCTGTATCAGCTTCTTTTGCTGCCTTTTCAACTTTTTCCTGTACAATGTATAATGTTATTTCAAACTTATCATAAAGGTTAACTCTAAGAGATATGCATTATAAAGCATCAAGGTACCTACTTTAGTTCAATCATTACTGTGTCCTACGCTATAAAAGTAAAACTATCCCCAAAGCTTATACAACTGTAATGCAGCATAGATAGAATTTTCATTGCTTCAATTGATAATTAAAAATGGATACCCTTTTGTCCCTTGTAATATCTGACTGCACCAATACATACATATGTAAGAAAATCGTTGGTAGATAAGTTTAAGGAGGAGTTTCGTAAGTGGATATCCAAAAATTTCCAACAAGAAACCTATGTTTAAGATATCAAAAGTTTCAAGTGTGATGCGTCAAACTAACAACGGGTTCATATGACATGCTCAAATAAACCATAAAGAGTTTTCAAATGATCGTGAAATTAGAATGCCAACACGGCAAATTACCATTCAGAAAGAAAAATATTAATAATGGTATAACACAACGAGGCTATGAAATCATCGAACTAAAAATTAAAATCACCAACCTGCTCTAACACAAGAGCTGCCTGAGACTCTCTTAGATTTTCTTGCAAATTTAATGTTCTTTGAAGTAGAGCCTGCTTCTCCACATCCATTTTGATCCCAGCAGCAGACAGTATTTCATTGACTGCCTGCACCAGTTCCGCAGATGAAACCTTGCCAGACTGCTCTCTCACTGGCTGCACCTATTCGCAAGAAGATACTTCTCATTCATTTAAGAAAATTGACATGAGCAATACAAAATGAACCAACAGAATGTGATAGAACTCTCAAGGTTTATGTTAGGAACAAAGGCAGAAATTAAACATAGAAGTTACTAGTAAGGAGAGAAGGGGGTTAGACAGTTAGGAGGGACTAAATTAGGCAGTTATAACACCAGTTAGGCAGTTAAAATGCCTATGTTGGTTTTCTTTTAAGGGGGAGCGTGTATGGAGGTTAGTGGTGGGTATTTTATTTTGTAACAGGTTCTGCTCTGTGTAAAGGGAACTTCTTCCCTTGAATGTAGTTTTCTGTTTTTCCATTCCAATAAAACACTGACCTACCTTGTTGGTGTTAAATCTGTGTTGTTTTTCTTAAACTGAAATAGAGCTTAGGTTTCTTGTCACCAAAAAACCTAACAGAATGCTTATTTTTAAATGGTAACAAGATATGTGACAGTTAAAGGTAGATAGCATTGAGAATAAGCCACAAACTAAACAAAAAAAGTTTCTTAATTTCAAGCTTTTGGTTTCATCCCAACCTTAAAAGCTCCAAAAATATCTCTCATTTGCTGACACATTATTCATGCTTTAATGGAAAGCATAGGATGATGGATCACAAATTGCAATGCCTGTAATAAATGCAAATTTACGATACATGATACTAGTAATTAGTGAAAAGTTCCAAGGGATAAACCTGAGAATAGCTTTCTCCCCTTCCTGAGGAGCTCTCTGGGAAATCAACACTGGGCATGTTACTACTCAATAAAGGGCTATCATGCACCAGTGTTTCTTTTAGAGGACTACTAGCTGATACACTCTTAAATGAAAATACTTGTGATGAAAGGAAAAATTGTGTATCCCCCTGCGCAACTTCAATTTTAATTCTGTACAGAGCTTGACCTGCAGATGGTCTAACATCTTCCCAAACCCTACCATACTTCAGCTTTTCACCTTGTTGAGACCGCCAAGCTACTATTTCACCAGAATAAAAGGGCCTGAGTGGATGGAACTGCACAAGACGTGCATCCTGTGGCAATATTTCCTTGCCAACCATATTGCTACTCCCATTTATAGGTTCAACTTCTTTCTTATCAGAGCAGAGTTTTAAAACATTAACAACAGCAATCTCAGATCCTTCAGGACAACCAAATAAGGGCCCAACAGGCAATATGATTGGAGAGCCTAATACCTGACTGACTATAATGGCAATGAGATCAAAAAGAGAAATATAAGTTGGTGGTTCAGCAACTAGAATACAGGATCTTGATTGGTTCAAAAAATAAAGAGTTTGATGTGCAGAATCATTCTTCCACCCAGGGATGCTAAAATCTTTGCCTGCACGTGTAACATCTACTAAATTGGGCAATAGCAGAAATTTTGTTTTAAGACACTTAACAAATTGCATCTTTTCCGCAGTAGAGTTCAATATGCATTCTATTGTATCTAATGAAAAACTATTGAATGCAGGAATGTAACTGCCCATGCTTTTAACAATGGTCCAGACAGCAGTTTGAAGAGACTTGCTCGATAACTTCTGTTTGAGGGTCACCAGGAAAACAGACCCCAGAGAACCCAAAGTCTGTAGTGCGTGATCCTCATCTAGTTCCTGTAACCAAACAGAAACATTCCAGTAAGTAAAAGCCTATGGCAGACAAAAGTTAGATAACAATAAATAGGAAAATGCTCCTGAAATCTTGCTACCTCTACGACAATATCAGACAATTTTTTGATGCCGAGCATGATACATACTCTCTCAGGAAGATCTGCATGAACAAATCTAATCCTGGAAGTATCAATACATTTTACATATCGAGAACCATAAGAATCCACATAGACACAGGATCCTGAATGAACAAGTCTGCAGCCATCATCTGGAACTATGGCTTCTGATTTCCAGTTTGACCCATTCAATGTGTTCCCCTCAACAATTTGATCACAGATGAAATTCAAAATTTCCATCACTGCACGGAGCTCATTGGGGTTTAGTCGCTGATATCCACAAGCTTTCTGAAGATGTAATAGAAGACCCTTTGCAGCAGAGAGTGTTAACATGTCCTGGAGTCCCAAATCTTTAAGAATCTTTACAAATGGGAGATATGCAGTAGGAAGCTCAAAAGCAAATGGAGACAAATTTATCATCAGACGAGCAAAAAGAGCATCAGCAGTCACAAGGCGCGTTCCATTTGCAACAGGAAGAAATGCCACTTTGCGTAGCTCTGCCACATCTGCAATAGCACAAGTAATTAGAAATTCCATGTAACAACCTAAGCAAACCTGCTTAATCAAATGAACAGAATGATTGGAGGTTCACAGGAATATGGTAAGCCAATTGGTCATATATTAAGTGCATTGAGTAAGAAGAATCAGAGATAAATACAAAAAACATATCAGTCACACCCTTTCTACTCAACCCTTAGCAAAATGGAATAACATGAGAATAGAGAAGAACCTGAGGAAGAAAGTGAACCCCAAATTTTGTCTAAATATTTCAAAATTTCACAGGTACATTCCTCAATGTTCATTCCTGAAGCAATGGGCCAATGAGCAAGAGTGTCTTCCCCTCCATTTCTCCCAATTACCTAGGAAAAAGAAAGCTAGCATAAAATACGTGTAGGTAAGTAATGTAATATAAAACATAAACCAAAAGTATCATTTTTACTTGCAAGTGCTTCAAAACTGTACAAAAAGCAGGAGGACTCCGTAAATGCAGAGGCCCCCACGAGTACTCTGGAGGAACAGTGTGTTGTTTGGAAAGAATAGGAGCACAACTCCAAGCCAGAGGCCAATCTTTAGACAAAATAGCTTCATTATACGAAGCAAGCACCCTCTTGCAACCGACATTAGGAAACCCCAGTTCAGCAGGTACACATGCAATCTTGCTAAGAAGATCACAGAAGTTGTTGCTAAAGAAAAGAGCAAAGTTGGAGAAAACAAATTCAACTACAGAACCTCCTAATGCCCACACCTCTGGTGAAACTTCAGAATGACTGTTTATTATGTCTGTCTCAAAATCATCCAAATCACCTGATTTCATGCACTCAATTCCAAGAAACTCAACTCTTTTGGCACATTCAATTATTACCTCTACCTCCGTAGCAGTCCGAAGCCCAAGTTTCCTTAGTATTCGAAGCCACCCATCTGTGTTGAACCTTTCTCCTGGAAATTTTCTTCTCTCACCAAAGAATATAGAGATTAAGATAGCATCACCAGGATCAAATAAATCTAATGGTTTCAACAGATCAGTCGAAAACTCATCAGAATTTCTAACAAATTTAGTTTCTTTCAAAGCTTCAACCACCAGCTGATCTGATTGAAGATCATGCCAATTTTTAAAAATATGTATTAATATTTCCTCCTGCTCATTCTGAGATTTTCTTTCAAAGCCGGGTAAGCCAAAGCGTACTAAGATCTGTTGATCATGCAACTCCAGCACTCCAAGGGCTCGAAGAAATGAACTTTCATTTGAATCAGTGGCACATGAAAGACAACGCTCATCATATGGTTTTAAAAATGAATTTGAAGGGATCATGCATTGATCTTGACCTTGCAACTTAGTATAAGAACCAACAACTGTTTTATATATTGGGACAGAACGCAAAGCTTCAATTTGTTCGTGGGTATAATGAAAGTCATTGGAGAAGAATTCATCAGAAAAGAGTGAAAAAAGTGCATCGCAATTTGAAGTTGAGAGATTAGTTGGTTCAGTGAAATACCCAGCTTGCTTAGCTGCCACAAGTTTGGATGCAATGACATGGCCCAAAGATTGACCCGACATAGAAAAACAATTGCTTGAAGCAGCACAATCGATAAATGCCTCATCAAATATGGGTATGTTACACTGGTTTAACATTGGCAGTAACCAGGGATAATTGGTTTTGAATCTTTCAAAAGCTGAAATATAGGACTCTGCTAAGTCAGTTTCAGAAGTATTATCCCTTGGCACCCTAACACCACTCACATAACTTTCAGCAGATTCATTTTCTGAAATCCCACTTGTCGAATTTGAGTGCTCCAAAAGAGGAGGAATGAATACCAGATGCCGCTCTCTAACACGGCACAAGACTGGCCTACCAAGAAATGCCGGAATTAGGGGCCAATCAGAGAAAAGGGATAATTCTTCCTCTGAGCCCCTAAACCTTTTCCAAAATGTTCTAATCCATTCAGGTGAAGGACCCCCTTGACTTCCAGAACTAGGAAGTTTCTCCCAAGAAAGCCATGGAGCCATATTCGATCCCATTACATGGTTCACCCAATCTTCATGGAAAATTTGTTTCATATGATTGGCCAGTAAATTAAGGGAGAAGTTTTGCAGCTTTAATAGAGACTGGAGGGTAAAATTAGAAAATATGCCACCTAAGAGAGGCCTGTCTATTAGTTTAGAATGAATAAATTTGTCTCCCAAGGGAAGCATCAATGACTGTTGCTCTTTATTCCCAATCCAAAGTTCATTTAAGCCCAACTTTTTTAAATTGCTAGTTCCAGTTGGAAATGGTAAGCCTTTGAGTTCTGAAGCAATTAATATGAACTTTTCGTCCCTACTTTGACCAATGGAAGTCATAGCATTACTGTAAGACCCAGGTGCTCCTGATCTACCAATGTCCTCAACAACACCCCGACCAAAATCAAATAAAGCCTTCCCTAAACTTGTCATCATTTCCAATGCATCTCCAGAACTGGCTTCTCCCCGAGTAGTGGAGCCTGGAATATTACGCTGAAAAGAAGTGATTCTGTGGATATCAATTTCTCGGGAAAAAGCATTGGAAGTATCAGGATCATTATCTTTGGCTGAGGTGGATGACTCTGCTTTCTGAAAATCAGACAAGCAATATTCAAGAACATCTATATACGTGTCAACTGATTGCAGAGTAAATGGCTTTGAAGAAACCTTTAGGAGATCCCTAACCATTTTTGGTCTAATTTCTCGCACTGAAAAACCGACAGCTTGGATTTCAGTCACCAATTCCCACGGTACTGAAAATACAGGATAATGCTCCTTTACAAAGCTGCAAACTGTAGCTGGAAGCAAATTACCAATCAATCCATTCCCCGGCTGTGAAAGAAACATGCCTTCGTCAGCCTTGACCAAATTTCCTGAGTACAGCTGCCATACTGGAAGGTCAACAATACGAGAATAAAATGGATGTATTACCCGGTCTTTAAGGCATTCCCAGTCTGCTTTAAGAACAACTCTTGGTGGACTTGGAGGGTTGTCATCATGATTAGCTTGTTGATCAATCAGAACTTTCCTCTCACAAGATCGAGGCCAGAAGGAGTAGATTTGATCTCCATAAGCCTTCAAAGAGCGACTGATTGCAGAATAGGCACTCGAATCAAATAATGAGCTTGGAATATCTCTTCTTAGCTTCTGAATCTCCAAAACCATTTCAACATAGGAATCACATACACAAGACATCACCTCTCTGTTCCAAGATTCAATTAATTGATTTCCGGCATCAAAGTGTCCCTGAGTAGAAGCCCCTCTGTCTTGGTATTTAAAGAGATAACGACCCGTATTGTGACACACAAGAAAACAACCTATGATAGTGACAGGTAAGTTTATACAACCAGACAAAGGAAGAGGGGCCATAATTGAGCTCCTTGAGAAATCATTGGCATGATAGCCATTGCTGGATATAAGTGCTGCTATTCCAGCAACGGGAGTCAAGTTGTATGCAAGATACCTCCTGAACAGAAAAAAAAAATTGAATTTTGATAGATATTACCAAACAAAACAAAACTTTCATGAGATAAACATAACATATGGAACATAAAACTTCAATCATTACGCTTGAATGAGTTTCAATATAAACTAAGACTTCTTTACTGTCCTTCCAACTCTAACTGAAAAAGAGGAATAAAGAATGAAAAAGCTTCAGTATGAACCCTCCCTTAAGATCAAGACAAAGAAGCAATGTGCAAAGCCAAGGAGTTTTTTGCAAGAAATAAAGAAACCATGGAAAATAGCTTCCACATTCATAAACTTCTGTGTTTTCTATGGCTCTTTTGTATTTTAGAGAGAAAAAGTGCTGGATGCATCCTCAAACTGCGCCATCGATAAGTAAAAAGGTTTTTAAGTTAATAAAAGGAAAATGGCAACCAAGTTATTGTAAAGCATTGACACAGATCATACAAAAGTTATTGTAAGACATCAACATGAGTTTTTGACATCCATGCAATTCAAATATAACCATACCGATCAAGAGCCATATTTCTGGTTTGCCCAGAACCCAAGCTGAGTGCAACAAGCCATCTATCAATGACTGTAGTTCCTTCTGAATATAAATTCACATCAATTACATGCATCTTTATCATCGCATTGGAGCTGCTAAATATTCTTGATAATTGAAACTTTCTCCATTTCTTTTCAGAAAATGGATTCCTCAAAATAGAAGATGATGGGTCAATGCTTATAGAAAAATTCCGCCTTGGATTAGAATGTCCTTCTTCCCACGTTGATATGGATACCTAGAAGAAATGCAATTTCACTCTGGCTCAATAGAATCATGAAAATGTTCCAGACAAGAGTCCTCTCATATGGTAGAAATTACAAGTAAGACATATTAAGTATACAGGTGTTTTGTATGAACAATTTTCTAACAATAGTAGATGATAATGAGTTCAATAATAGAGATAAGCCATCCACATATATAAATAGACACATGCACATGCACCAAGAATCATAATTACTTCTTGACTATTTCTTCCCTAAAAAAGTAGTCCTTGATCAGATCTGTAGTTAAACAGTTAATTAGCCATGTAATTAGTACTTGTTAGAATATGTATTATATATATGTAGTTGGTATTTAATGTAGGTGTTAGTAGCTGTACATATGAGTTGCTGACGAAGAAGCTAACAAATTAACAGATAGCTAACTAAATCCAACAGAAAATCTAAAGGAGTTAACAGTGAAATGCAAATATAATGTAAAAGCACTTATACATAAAGTTCCCATCTCTAATATATGGTATGGATAAGATAGACTATGGAGCATAATAAACGTGTGAGACTTCCAACTCACTTAAAACCAACAACTTTCACCTTTAACTATTAGTCCCTTTCACACATTGTAACCTCACCCCACTGGAAGACTTTTCTCCTACATTTTCCCCATAGACATTGCCAATTTTTGGGATCTTCGAGGGAACCATCAGCGAGATCTTGACTAAAGAGCTAGGAACCAACCTCACAAGGCACCAAGACACCACTCTATACCCAAAACCTTAATAGATGGGTATGTGGGTCTTTCTCCATGTATATTTGCTCATCTTCCTCCTTTTCACCTCCCAAATCACATTTGAACACTCAAGTGAGTTCCTTCCTCACATTGTAAGTTTCATAAAAAACCAAATCCATTTCCCCCCAAAGAGCATTAGATTTTCACCACATCAAATCACCAGAATTTCTTGCTTGAATTTGTCACAACCTAATCTAGCATGCATGGCTCATTCACATCCCATAAACCTCAACTCAACCAAATACCTCCAAACAAATATTTCCCCACATTCCATGTGAACATTTAATTCCCCAAGTTCTATCCCGAATCCCAAAGAAAATCTAATTTCAACCTGTTAAATCCCATTTGTTCTGCCTTGCTGCATGAAGAATAGAACAGTACTAAATTTACCTGTAAAACTGACTTCAGAAACAGGAGTGCTCTAGATCCATGCTTCATAAATATGTCAATAATATGCCTTATTCTGTTTGATCCAAGGTCAGGTCCATCCTTCAAGCAATCAAATGATAAAGGCATCCGAATAATGGTAGAATCAGCTAATGACCACAAGTCAGTCTGCTCAATGAGCATTGGACTAAATTGATCACAAAATCGTTGAGTCAGATCATTACCTGCAACCTCAAGAGTAAACAACTTTATGTTCTACAATTGTATAGGAATTTGGCTATTAGATTTCAAAATTAAATAAGAGAATACTTATGAACTTTTATTTTATAAAAAAATACTCCACATAAGGGAGAAGTACAAAAGTAACACTACGAAAATGCATATTAAAATAAACTTAAATCAAGGATACTGATACCAAAAGGCTTTCCAATCTTGAAGCATAGCCAATAGGGTACCTCTCATAAGTAACCATTAACTAACCACCATGAAAAGGATCAAAGAATATTACTCAAAAAACAAAAGTTTTGGAAGTTGCTTTACAATTTAGGAACAATTAACCTTTGCACGACTAACCATGACAATAACCAGCTACTCACTAACCACTGTTTGAACATTATTAACCAAGTCAGGGATTATTCAATTCCAAAAGAAAAAAATAATTTAACAAAGATTTTTGCAAGACAAATAAAGTATAAACTTTGAGGGCTTCAATGAACTTGACGGACGGGTAAAGAGAACAGAAAATATTTCAATGAACTATTGCCATTAGTCTTGCATTTTCTCTTCTCTGACTTGGCTCTGTTATTGGGAAAATGATACTTATACGACTTTTTAACATTTTGGTATAAAAGCACATGATACAAGTTGTGTGCTCTACAATTCTCCAGTCAAACAGTCCCTACCATCTGACATAGTAAACTATGTCTGCAAGAGATCAACCTAGAGTACTCACAGTACACTTCCATAAAGTTATCAGTAGTAGAAAAGTGAAAGATAGTAAATGGGTCTGAAATGGAAAACGTTAGAAACTATTTAATTATTTTGCATTAACTCAGATGATTAGCGCACAGTATACCTATCAAAGAAAACATCTTTGCTGACGGGGCATTTGCCAAAGGTGTACCAAGTACCAAGCCACGAGGATCAAACATATAAAAGAAGCCACCAGACATGACTGAGAGAAGATCACAGATGGAATAGCAGCTAACCAATCCCAAACCATAGTTAATTGTGTTGCCACGCAATCTCCATGGAGGACGGAGCTGGAGATTACTAAATTCCTCTCGACTCAAGCAAGCACCTTCGAAGATTACTACAAGGGCAGGCCCTTGGAATTCACCTGTATAAAGAAATCATACCATGTTAACTGCAATTTAGAAAAGTAATCCAAAACAGCTAAACACAGTATGGTCATCTCACACTCAACAGAGACTATCTATGGGTATTCCATAAGTTAAGCTAGCCAACATTGGCATCCAATGATATTTGGAAACATTGTAAGAAAATAAGTCCCTGTGCACACATCTAATTCTGGAGTCTGAGGATAGTCAGGATAAGCAGCCTCTAACAATCTAACCCACTGAGCAGGGAAGTTGTTTCTAGGACTCGAACTTGATGCCACAATGCACAATGCAGTAACCTAACTGCTTGATGAGAAGGGAAAATTCACCTAGAGCTCTAGAAGAACATCCAAACATGATACATCAATCGAGAAATATCCTCCTATTCAATGAACCAAGTCTTTGGTAGTCCTTTATAAAAATTTATGGTTCAAGTAGGTTGACTCACTAGGCATGGTGGGCTGGAAGGGCAGCAGCCCATTATCTCTCCACTATAGAAAACCAAAATTATTGACTACTCTTGTTAGCCAGTGTATCATTCCTCCTCACATGACCTCCTCGACAAAAATAACAGTCATTTTGTTGAAACAAATGACTATACATTACCTAAACAAAAATATCCAAATTTTCTAAAACATAAAAATTACCTAAATTGTGCTGCAGCAGGGATTGGCGAGGATGTTCCCTCTTATCATAAACCAGGTGTAATCTCTTGGCTTGGCAGCAATCTGCCAACTCAAGAAGGTCAAACAACAAAAACTCATTGTTTCCATACAGCGCCAAAAGTTCATTTACTTTATTGTAGTCCATGCAGGGCAGATCTTTAGTCAAATCATCACTGACTAAAGAAAGGCATCGAACTGACTGTACACCAAGCTTGTCAGCCAAATCATTGCCTATAACTGGATGCACAAAATGTCTACCAATAAGGGAGCTGTTTTCCAGCCAAGGTGCATCATTATATACAAGATCTCCTGCTTGCATCAAAACTCCAAAATCATTAGGAATCAACAAGGGACTATCAAAAGTCTCAAAAAGTGGCTTCTCCAAGCAACACTCTACTATGGCTTCAAGGACACAATGGACAAAATTTAACTGATCTGTAGACAGAGGAACCCCGTGCACATCATTCTGCAACCTTTGTAATACTTGAAGATAGTCTGAAATACCAAAACTCAATCTAACTCCCAGCTTTATCAACAAATCTTTATACTCTGATAGTTCAGATGGAACAACATACAAATAAGGTGTAAATTTTACAGGTGAATCAAATGCCAGTGCATTTTGTGATACAAAATCATCACCAATCCAAACCCATGAAGCACCATCCAACCCTGCTTTCAGGTTATTGATATCCTCAGTATTAATAAATTCCTGCAATTTTGAGTAAAGGTAAGGTATTTCCTTTTGCAACTGAGCTTCAAAACTGGGATCCAGCAGTGAATTTATCTTAAGCTGCTGATAGGATTTAGATAGCTCAACTAACTGCCTTGTTAAAACCCCAACATTTGGGCAATCCATCCACCCAAGTTTAGTTTGTAGATATGTAGTGTCACATTCACCATCTAAAATAAACATTGAGGAAGATACCATCCACATCTGTGATTTAGGCCTCACACTAGTAGGGGGTGCAACAACTTGGTTATTGGATTTTAACCACGGAAGTCCCATAACAGCTGGATTAGAAATTACTGGACACCAAGAGATTAGCTTCAATTCAGACCAAAATTCTTCTTCTACCATATCAAATGCTGAGCTGCTACAAAATAAATCAATATCAGTCAGGTAGGTCTCTTCTTTAGGGAAACCATCATATACAAAAGCATCATCCGTTATGCTGCTACTTTCCAGAGCCACACCACCTTGTTGATCATCATTCTTACTTCCAACTTTATTTGAGAGCTTATAGGCTAATGTATCTAAAAGATGCAGTAACTCTCCACCATGTTTGGAGGCATCAATGTTCCCAGAATCATGCAAGAGGCTAACTGACCTAGCACAATCAAGCAAGCCAGTAAATCCTAGAGTTGTCCTAAGTCCAAGGCAAACTAAAGCATCCAAAATTTCGGGATCAAAGAATTTGTCAGAAGGAAAGAAAGCATTTCCATGAAGCATCTTTTTAAGGTGAGGAACCCGAGGATCATAAAGCCTGCAATAACATTCTAGTCAGCAATCCAAATGTCAGTTTTTATATAAGTAAAACACTTAATCAAGAAGCTTAACTATTCAAGGATAAAACATCAGTACAAGAAAGCTGCAGCTGAAAATTCAGTGTTTATTTACATAAATTACTTGAAACAATTTACAGATGCTTTGATGTCTAATTACAATTATATCAAGTAACTATCCATAACTTGTTTTGATCTTTTTCCTTCTACACCAATCTCTATCAAAGGTCTTAGCCAGTATTTTAGTTTAAACTCAAATCTATCACCACCTCAACCATCTGTAAATCCAGTGTCCAGTACTTCCCTCACATCAAATTTTGGTGCAACACCCTCTATGTCTACTAGTGTTAGTTCATCTTCTTCTGAATTAGTATCTCCTATTGCACCTTTACTTAATACTCATCCTATGCAAACTCAACCTAAATCTGGTATTTTTCAAAACAGAGTTCATCCATCCTTGTTATCTCATTCTAATCCTACCAGTGTCAAACAAGCTCTTAAAGATGAAATTGGCTGGTTGCATTACTACAAGAATATGATGCTCTAATGAAACAAAAGACTTGGGATCTGATACCCTTAGCCTCTAATAGAAGGGTTGTTGGTTGTAACTGGGTTTTCCAAGCAAGGAAAATGCAGATGGCTCAATAAATAAGTATAAAGCTCATCTTGCAGCAAAAGGTTTTCATCAAGTCCATGGTTTTTAATTTTCATGAAACCTTTTCTCCAAAACTAAAACCTGTTACAATCAGAATTATTCTTATTATTGCTCTCTCTCATGGGTGGCAATTGCTTCAACTTGATGTCAATAATGCCTTTTTGAATGGTTATTTTGTTAAAACAATTTATGTGCAACAACCACATGGTTTTAAAGCAAGTGATAAATCTCTTGTTTGTATGTTGAATAAAGCACTCTATAAATTAAAACAAGCCTCGAAAATTTGGTTCAATCATTTACAAACTACTCTTCATCAGTTTGGTTTTGTTAATAGCACTAGAGATACCTCTCTTCATCTACAAATGGAATCAGATGTTGTCTACTTTTTGGTTTATGTTGATAATACAATCATAACTGGAAGCTCTGTTATTCTCATTCAGAATATTACAGCCAGACTTCTACAATTTTTTCCTTGAAACTTGGTCAACTGAACTATTTTCTTGGCCTTCAGAACAAATATTTATCTGATTATTCTATTCTCATGACACAGACAAAGTATATAAGATACTAGTTTCATAAAACACATATGCTTGAATCTCATTCAATTTCAGACCCTATGATCTTCAGTTGCAAGTTGTCTAAACATGGTGCTGATCTTTTTTCAAATCTTACTTCATATCATTCAGTGGTTGGTACTTTGCAATATGTCAATCTTACTTGGCAAGAAATTAGTTTTGTTGTAAACAATGTTTGCTAGTTATGGCTAACCTACTTGATTCTCATTCGGCTATAGTTAAACGCATTCTAAGGTACCTTAAAGGAACATTGTTTCATAAATTACACCTTCAATCTTTATCACTGGGACATTCTATATCTTTGAAAGCCTTTTGTGATGCCAATTGGGCATTAGGTATTGATGATAGAAGATATGTCAGGAGCAACAACTTTTCTTGGTTCTAATTTGATATCCTGGCAGTCTCACAAGCCGCAAGTTATTGTTCATTCCAATAAGCAAAATATAGAAGTTTAGCACAAACTTCTGATGAGCTATCATGGATTACTACGTTGCTTATTGAACTGCAATTTCCTTTTACTACAACTCCTTTTTGTGACAGTCAAGGTGTTGTCTGTTCTCATAATCCAGTTTTTCATAATCAAACTAAGCACATGGAGATGATGTTTTCTTTGTCAGAGAGAAGGTTATGGCCAAGCAACTATTATTTATCATATTCCAGCTCTTGATCAATAGGTGAATGTTCAAACCAAGACTCTGTCTTCAACTCGTTTTGTGTTTCTTAGGAGCAAAGCAAGTCAGTTTGTATAGTTTGTGGATGTATTAATAGTAAGTTTTCTTTGAACAGCTATAGGTTTATTTGTAAGCTACTTTGTACGGCTTTTAGTTCTTATATAGCTGTTAGTAAGCAGTGCCTATAAATACATCTTGTACTCATACCTTCAGATGTGAAAATACATAATAAAAATTCATTTCGTGTTCAGTTCTCTTTCTCTCTTTTCACTCACAGTTCAGTTAACCGAAGAAAAATTTATTCTGGTACTGACCATTTAGAAGAAAAATCACAGAAAATGCATGCACCTTAAAATACAATAAAGGAAGATAACTTATTGATAGATATTGTAATTTTATTTTAAAAAATAGGATATTACCTTGATGGTTGTTGCCAAGATCCATCGGCTGCCTGAACAAATTGGGCACACGAGAATGAAGACTTGAGAGAGAGATCCTCTTCAACCAAATGCTGCACGTCATGCAGAATGGCCAAAACAAATTCTTGCCTTGAAACGAACTCTGACATGTGATTGAAAATGTAATCCTTGTAGAATTCCACTTTAGTTGGTTCTTTCATTCCTAAATACCTTTTCATAATGACTCGCTCTGTTTCTGATTCAGTTCTTAAGAAATTATCATTTAAGAGATCTTCACAAACACCAGTAGGACCAAGCCATTTAATAGGACTACTCAAACTAACTAGTTTTCTGCTTTTGTAAGACTCAAATATTGGAAGGTGTTTGATGATTTCAATATGCATGTCATCAATTTGCTCTTCGGAGAACCATTTTGTTTGGAGAATAAAACTTCTTAGTTCATGAAGCTCCCCTTCAGATACATCTGTAAAGATCCCCTCAATCTTATGTGGTTCCAAAGCAATAGCCAGAAACACATTTAGTACACCTCTTGCTGTTGCTGACTGCACAAAGCAGTCCAATTTAGGGTGATCCAATAACAGATCATGTCTCAAGAATAAACATCCAACCTTCACTAACAAAGAAGACATCTTCTCACTCCATCCATCATTTCTTATCACATTCAACTTTTGTGCTAACTGCATCAGGCAGTCATCCCCAACTGGCAATATAGGCCACTTAGAAAACATGATAAGATCATCACAATATGATTTCAGATAGTTCCACAGTAGTTGCAACCACTCTACACTTGGTTGGCCATGAATACCAGGAGTCCAACTTACTTGCCGAGCATGTTGCCACTCTACAGGAAGTAACTTCACAAGAAGTTTCTCAAGCAACTGGCATGACAGGAAAGAAATGTTTGTTCCATCCGTTTCGGCAATGTAACAAAGTTTTCTATGAACTTCTTCAGGAATAGCACAATCTACAAGTTGATGAGGAATATAATCTTTCAGAAGGCCGTATTCATCACCACGTGCAATGTAAACTCTTTCTCCAGCTCCCTTCATATCAATTGATGTAAAGGAACCATCTGCAACTGGTAACAAAGGCAAGCCGCATAGGGCATCAAACTGCAAGGATTTTTGCAAGTCATGTAAGCAATATTCAAGAGTCAATATCATTGCATCCCTGTCTTTGAATTCGCGCTTCCTTCTGATTAAAAGGGTCCTTAACAGCTTAGGAGTCATAAAATGCAATGATGGACAGATTTCCATAAACCTTTCAGAAAGTGACTGTGGAAGAGTAATGACAGGTAGAGAAGCCCCAGACAACGCTTTTACAAGCTCAGCTGCCTTGGGGAAAGTAAAATCAGGAAATATAGCATGTTTGGTTGAAGTCCACTGTCCTCCTCTAGCTTCTGTATATAATACACGGAGATTAAACTGAGCAACAAATTGATAGAGTTTCCGCACTGCTGATGCCCAAGGTTCTAACCCTAATGTTGTTGGCCATAACGAGAAGAACAAATTGCAAGGGCCGATCTCTGATGCTATTTTCTCAAGCAAACGACCATATGCAGGGGCAACAACATTTTCAAGGAGGAAAATATTCCACTCTGAGCGTTTTCTTCCACCTCCAGCCATATCAGAACCAAACCAGATATCCCTGCGATTTGATGACAATTCAAAGTATGCATTCACATGAGCAGGAAGACCAGTACTGATTGGTAAAGGTAAAAAGCAGAATGCACGACCTTCAAAATTCTCCAACTGATGATTAGGCAAACTAACACTTTGAAACAGATCAGGAGAAACCGTGCAATCATTCTCCCCCTTTGAACTTTCAACCATGTCAATTTCAACCTTGACAGAATTCAAATATGCAGCAACACATGCCCATGGAACAAAATTGTAATAGCTACTATTGGCTGTTTCAGATCTTTTCTTTTGAGCATTCCCATCACCTAAACATTCTGTGGTTATCCAATAGTGTGAAGTACGAGATGATGTGCTTTGTTCAGTAATTATGATCTTCTGGCATTTATAAGGCAAATCTCTGCCAATGGATAGACTTAGTTTCTTCAGAAACTGAACTCTATTCATTCCAACACGTCTACTTTCCTTGAAGAAATTGAACACATCCTGGGCTTCAGCAGATCCAGTTTCAGGCTCACCTATACAGGTTCTGCATACACGGTGCAGCAGGTGCATTTCATTCATTGTTCCTTCCTTCACAAAAATAGAGATAGATTTCACATTGCGCAGGAAAAGTAATGTTTCAGAAACAACCTCAGAAAAAGAAGTAAAAAGAGATCTGACATCTTCAGGTGTATAAATTTCCTTTTTGATTTGGCTCCGAGAGGCAACACCTGCACTTCTAAGAGGGAATCGAAATAATGTACCAGGAAAAGGATGTTGCAAATCACAGCCAAAATGTAGCATTGGGGAAAATTGGTCAGGAAATTGCTCCAAAATCTTTCGTCCCACAAATTTAATTCGTAAACCAGGGTGTGAAGGAGAAATCCCAGGCAAATTACTGGCATGGGGATCAAACATTACAATATTTTCTCCCGAAACAAACATAGGGATGTCAGTAAAGTGATAGACACAATTAAATCCTAGTCCAAATCTCCCAATTGCAAAAGCCTTCTCAAGTTTACTTTCTTGACCAATACGCGATATTGCATAAAGATCTTGGGGGCTAAAAACTGAGTCATTGAAACAGTATAGAGCAGGACCTTGCCAATCAGCCATTTCAGGAGAAAGAATAGAAGAAGTCCCATAGTGAGAATTATCCAAAAGAAATATTACTTCAGAAGCTCCAGCATCTTCTGCATTTTGTACCAGCTCAAATAGGGTCCCAGGTCCATCAGCATACATTTCAAGTATGTGCTTGAGCCTTGTAGTCAAAGCCTCATGCTGTCCAAAAGCCTCAGCAGCTCCAGACAGGCCAAAATTCATTGAATCTGAGCTCTCTGCCAGCAACATCCGACGAAGAGAGCAAACTCCAAGCTTTTCTGCTACATCATTAGAAATGTTTCCATGCACAAATTTTTGTACTGTTTTCTTTGCATTCCAAGCCACATTTGGAGGACTGCCAAATGAGCCATTGGAATCATCTGAGCCAAGCAACCAGGGGGCATCATTATAAACCAAGTCACTAGCAAGAAATAGTCTACCTGACACATCTGGCAGATAGAGCTGGACTTTTTGTTCATAATGGTAAACTTCAGCTAAATGATGCACTATTAGTGTGACGGCCCTTATCTCCTGTGTGTCAAGAGGAGATGATCCCTTTCTAACTGCCATCCTATGAAGAATATTAGCATAATCAGCAGGTTGCAAGAATTCACGAATACCAAGTTCAAGAAATAATTTTTTGAAAACTGCCAAATCAATTGGGATAACACGAATATATGGAGCCAAATGAAGAGGACCATCTAGGACAACTTCCTCAGAAGTTGCAAATCCATCCCCCACCCAAATCCATCGACATCCTTCAAGAACAGCTTTTACAATCTCAATCTCATCTGAAGACATCATTCCAGTCAGTATTGAATATATTCTCGGCATTGACAGAGCTAATTCCTGCCTAAGAACTTGATCAGACACAATCTCATTATTTTTCCCAAGCTCCAGTAACTGTGCAGCAATTACACCTCCTCCAGGTGGGGACATCCATCCTAGACCATACAATAAAGCTGTGGAAGAGCATTCGACGTCCAATATCCGCATGCTAGCTGAGACAAGCCACAAATCACTTAGTGGCCTTACAAGTTTTGGAGGAGCAACCATTGATGAGACAACTGGCCATGGTAATGACTGAAAAGGGTTAGTGACTAGAACTGGGCACCAAGAAATCAGCCTTAGGTCAATCCAGAATTTTTCAAGATCAGATTTTGTGTTGCTAGACCTAAAAGCAGTTGTTGCTCGTGATAATATTCTGTTAACTGCTCCTTTATTATCAACAACTTGATCAGGAAGCCACTTTAGTGCATTAACTTCAAGGTAAGAGAAAAGCACTTTCCCTCTTAAGTATGCCTTTTGTTGATCCTCATGCATCAAACGCTCGATGCATCGAGCACATTCTAAAACAGTATCTGGAGACACAGAAGTTCTAAGTCCCAAGCCTCGTAGAATATTAAGTATTTCAGATTCTCGAAAAGCACCAGCAGGGAAATTATCTGAGTCTTCTAGTAATGCATATAGTTCTTCATTACAAGGATCATACAAAACTAAAGGACACTTAAGACCACCAGTGAGTGTCGGTATGAATTTCAAATTTTTCAATGAGTCCCTAATATATGCATCTTCAAGGGACAAAAGAGCCAAATTTTGTAAAACCGATAACATTATGCTATCCCGAACATCAGCTTGCAACTCGCTAACTCTATTAAAAACATGTTGCATGTAAAACTGTGCTTTACCCATTCTCTCGACTCCATAACATCTCGACAAAATATCCTCTTCAACTTTCGAGGATTTGACCATGAACTCAATGCCAACCAGAATAATGTCCGGCACATCTAATGGTGGTAAGTACTTTCGAGGATTTTCTAAAGCAGAAAATTGGAAATCTTCAGCAGACTCTCTTCCGTAGACTCTAAATATAGGTAATCTCTTGCAAAACCTTATGCTAAATTCATCCATAGAGGGTCCAACATACCATTTAGGATCAAGAAGAAATCTCCGGAGTTCATTTCTCTCTTCAGTTGCTAGACTATCAAGTGAAGCATACATAACTTCAGGACTTGAAACTGCATTAAATATTGATTCCAAAACACCTGTTGCATTGTCATCACATACATAACTAGATATATCTGGATGCTCAATTACATAATTTGGATTCAATATATGACATCCAACTTTCACAAGGATACCCTGTAACATATCAGAGATTTTGCTTCCATTGATCATTTTCAATTGTCTAGAAGGTCTTAACAGATGCCCTGATGTGGAAGGCAAAATTGGCCAATCACTAAATAGTGGTAATATTTCAGTGTGCTTTCCAAGGTATTGCCAGAATAGCAGAAACCATGATGATGTTGGCTTTTGACAAGAGTCAGGGTTCCAGAACACTTTACTTTTATATTTCCAGTCACCTGGCATAAATGCAGGGAATAGCTGGGCAAAATGGTGAATACTAAAAAGAATGACATTGGTTTTTGAGGACATCGCAATAGCAGATAGTCTGCTTAATATATTGGGAGGAATGTTCTGATCAATTACTCTATCAGAAACCAGTTGCATAAGCTTGTATTCTAATTCATCACAAATGAAATAAGAAACTTCTTTTGATGCTTCTGAAAATGATGCAAAATTGCCATTAGCCAAAGGAAGTAAAGGAAGATCATAAGCCTCTTTTCCAACATCATCATCAACCAAGTCCTCTAGGCAATATTCGAGCAATAGAAACCTGTACTGTCTGCTCAAATAATTAAGTCTACCATTTTCCCTAAGAAATTGGCGTACTGTACCAGGTGTAACCACCTTGCTTGAGCTATACTGTAAAAGCAAGTCAAACAATGAACTAGGTATATGCACAACTGGCATTCCCAGCTTCATCAAAGCCAAACCAAGGTCCTCACTTCTGGAGAATTTTTCATCATGAAGAAAGGCTTCACTTGGTGATACCCAACTTCCTCCATTGACATCTGAATACATAACTGTAGCATGACCAATACTTTTGTATATTTGTTCAACCAATATATTCCATGGCTCTTCAAAAGTGCCAGTAGGCCACAAAGAATAGTAAAGGTCTGTTGGGCCCAACAATTCTTTAATACCAAGTAGCATATGCATAAAAGTAGGAGCAACAAGATCTTCCAGAAGAAGCCTATTCCAGGTAGAACGAACTTTTCCACTTCTATCCATGTCATCCCCAAACCAGATGCCACGTCGATTTGATGAGACCTCAAAGAATCCATTGACTTGTACACTAAGGCCAGTTCTAACAGGTAGTGGAAGAAAACAGAAAGCCTGACCAGTCCTAAGAATATTGTTCTGTAAAAAAACACATACAGCAATAAGAGGAATGGACAATGTATATAAACAAAGAGTTCCAAAAAAGCAAGTGAAAACTATAGTGTACACTGCATTTGTTCTTCTATGAAAAGGGTCAAAAGTTGTGTCAACTTTCGTATAATAAGTTAGATGCAAGAGAAGAAGGGTAACTAGGGAGAGCACTTCCCGGTGTTATCTTGAAAACCTGGACGACCAATCACCTTTTCACTTCTCTGATTTGAATGTATGAAAGCATTAGTATATTATTCAATTAAAAATGGCTCAATCAATTTAATGAATTTACTTTTGTTCCATTTTATTTTCCTTTTTATCTTTCTATTAATTTTTTTATGTATGATTAAGACATAAAAGGGTCTTTAACCAAAATGTTATTTTATTGTGTCTTCTATCCTATATTAAAGGGTTTCAAATCTATCCCAAAAGGATTGAGATACAAATTAAAAGGAAGAAACACTTTTTCTCTTCCCCTGGTAGTTCAAACCACAAAAACCAATCTCTCCTTTCAGAGAATGTTTAGTTGTCTCTCATTCTCAGTTGCACTTTCAAAATACCTCTTGGTAAATATTAATATGTATATGATTTAAAATAGTTGACCAAGCCATGTTGATATCAGAAAATATATCTATTCACTTCATTTCTGTTAGAATCTGTTTTATTAGCTGTATTATTTCTGTTAGGATTTGTGTTTTATTGTTTCCTTATTTAGGAGATTATAATTACAGTATATGATGGGGATATCCCTGAATCATAGGGATATGGTTGTCTAGGAGCTATTATTATACTTCCTAAAATAGCTTTCTAGCCTTGTATGTATAGATTGTATTCTCAGCATAAAAAATGAATTATTCTACCCTAAATTATAACAATTTCGGTCCATAAGAAGGTTAGTAGAGAAAAGTTGTGTAGAGAGATCCAAAGCTTGTTAAGAGGCACAGGAATGAAGTATCTCATGTAACTGGAAACAACTAACAAAAAATCTTGAAAAAGATCTCCATTTTGTACCAAAAGCAAATCATAACACTATCAGTAGAACAGTAGGTAGCATTGTATATGAAGTCAAATAAGATAGTTTCAAAGATTGGGATGCACCATCACTCCGACGTATATACCTAGAAGGCATTGTTATAGTCTACATTGCCTGTAAAAGATTCAAGTTCTATGATCAATAAACTCCTACTTTCTAAATGAAATTTTGCATGTGATATCTTTTCATAGGTAACTTTATCACTTTGATCATATTCTTATTTACACTGGGACACCTATAAAATAAAAGCAAGTTCCAATGGACGTATCATACATCATGGAAAACATAACATATCATAATAAATTCACCATGATGGCTATTTGTTGTAAGCAATAAACTAAAAATAAATCTAGAACCACAAAAGCAATCAAGAATTTAAACAATAAACATACCACGAAGATGCAGTATCCTACAAGAACAAAGGGAAAGAAAGGAAAGCAAAGGACCAAAAAACATACAAAGTTGTAACACATCAAGTATAGAGCTCTAATCCACTTGATATCCTATTAAAGATACATCACTGATCTAAATGCCAAATCTAGAACACAAACAAGAAACAGCCTCATTGCATTTTTCTCTGAAACAACCACCCCATTGATCTCCCAAAACATCTGACCAGAGGAGTAAACTCTTTTCAAACTCATTGGACGAGCCCAATAACCTTTTATACTTCAAACAGAGTTACATGCTTTACTTTCAATCATCAATTGGAGTCAAAATTAATTGGAGGGCTGGATGAACCAAAATGTTCGTAAATGGTCCATGCCTTTCAACTGTGTTCACATCCACACTAAGATGACAGTTAATAATGGGGCAGAACCAAAAGCAAATCTAAATTTATAGTAACAAGAATTCAATGTGTATGCACGGGAGAGAGAGAGAAGAGGTTGGGGCAACAGCAAAAGGATAAGATATTGAAAATTACATTCGATAAATTTTCAGAAATGCATGCCGCAATTGATGCCCATGGCAGCAAGTGAATGTCATAATCTTTTGATGCAGTAGTAGCAAAAGAGCCAATCCTACTAGATGCTGCGGCCATGGTTTGCACCACATAAAATCTCTCGGTTTGCCTCTTAGCTTCATCACCACTTATTCTCTCACTTACAAAGTCCAACTGAAATGCATCCATTTCAGCTGTAGTATTTAAATGCTTAGACAATCTGACCAGTGCCTGTCGATGCCAAACTGTATCATCAGATACTGAACTGACAGAACATGAATGAATTTTCTTAGGTTCAGATTCTCCAACATCCCACAAATACATTTCAATGCACAGCACACTCTTAAGAAACAGAAGTGCCAAAACTCCTTCTTCGAAGAGTTGAACAAACATGGAGGAAATGTCTTCTGGTGAATATGCTTGCCTTGAGAGCTTACTTCTGACTGCCTGGTCTGCATTTCTCAAAGGAAAACGGAACAGTGTTCCAGAAAAAGGACTTTGCATGTCACAACCAAAAGCACAATATGGGGAAAACTGGTCCCTGTAAAAGGAGAGGGCAGATGAGCCAGTGAAATCAATCCGCTTCCCGGGATTTGCTGCAGAAACTCTTGGAAGATAAGCACCCTGAGGATCAAACAATACAACATATTTGCCGCTCACAAAAGAGGGAAGATCTGTCAAATGGTACACTGAGTTGAAGCCAACCCTAAAATGTATATGCAGAACAAAATGACAACAAGAATTAGAGAAATGCAAAGAACCCAAACATCAGGTTAATATGACTTTTTTTCCAAAAAAAAAAATGATAGACGGAGAAAGGGAAATTGGCAACTGGCAGCGTTGGTTACTGAACAAAATGACAATTTTGAAAGAGTAATGGTATAAAAACACTCCTATAAATCAAGCACCTCATTACCACCTATCCCGTCTCTCTATCTCTATCTTCCTATCATTCCTACACTTCTCTCTTTTTACTCTCTTTCTCTCTAGATGTGAATTACCATTTAAGTGTCCTAGGACAACTCTCCTTTTCTTTTTAAAAATGAGTGCAACCATATATATAGGTACACTAAATGACAAACACTAAAATGAAGAACATCCCCCATTCAGTTTATGAATAAAAATCATTATGGCATTCTCACACGTCAATCTCATTATCAGAGCCTTTACATTGCAGTACAGAAAGTCCAGCTTCAGTTCCGACAGTTCACTCGCACATGAAAGGGAAAAGATCAACAAAAACAAACCTTCGCACTACATTTTTACATTCTCACAAAACACATAAAATACTAAAAGCATTCATACTCTCCATAACTCTATTCATCAATCGTCAACGACCACACATCACTTATCTCACCATAATGTCCGGTTACAACTACAACAAAAAATTTAACAAACGTACTATATTTTTGAAGCTGTCACAGAGCACGCATAAGCTAGAAAAAACAATCAAAATTCACAATTATACAACTCCTTCGTCAATCATCTAGAACAAAACACATATCACTTCTCTCACCATATTTTCCAGTTAAAACTGCAACAACAAAAACTTTACACCAAAACCAGTGCACTACATTTTTTAACTTCTCACAAACACGCATAAAATACCAAAACCACTTATAAAAAAATAGAACATAACAACACAATTCCGTTGTCAACGACCACACATCACTTCTCGCTATATTCCAGCAACAACTACAATTACTTCACACCTAAATCCTTGGATTGAACCAAACATCAACACAAAACAAATAAACAACATCAATCAACATAATCACAGTTCAATTGAACAAGTTGGATAAGACCGCGGCGAAAAAAGAAAGTACCCGAAGCGACCGGTCTTGGAGGCCTGTCCATGCTTGGCGCTTCCGCCGATCTTGGAGATGCTGACGAAATCGTCCTCGGTGAAAACGGCGTTGTTGTAGGCCAGCAGAGCGGGTCCCTGCCACTGAGCAAGAGAGTTCGTGAGCAGCGAGTCGCCGCGGTGGGTGCGGCGATCGAGGCAGAGCGAGACGGTGGTGGCGCCGGCGTCGTCTGCATTCTGTACGAGCTCCTTGAGGACCGTGGTTCCCTCCGGATAGTTCAGCAGAACCTCGCGGATGCGGCGAGTGAGATCAACCGTCTGCCCGAAATCTTCTAGAAAGATCGATTCCGGAGCCATTGTTCTACGGCGCTCGATTGCGCATACGAAGACTATGGTATTCCGATGATGCGATAGGTTTTAATTTTGATTCAGTTTCATCGTCCAAGTAAAAAGAATAACAGAAAGAGAAAGAGAGAATAGAAAAAGAGAAAAGGAGAGAAGAACTTTCTTTTATTCTGGTGATTTTGTTGTCAGAAGAATTTCGCGGTTGTTTTCGAGTAGTTGGGTTCTCTCTTTCAAGAGACTTGAGGGGGTAGCTTTTATTTTATTGACGGTGATGTTTGCTTGCGTGTCATTACGTTTTCAACTTTTGGAACTGGTCTTCATTTCTAGACAATGACGATAGAGCTACTGGAAAATTCATGTGGTAGCACTCAGACCTAAACCTCCTTGTGTCACAACGCTTGTGACAGATTTTTTTTTTTTAATTTTAATTATGTTTTATTCACTCCTTATTTTGAATTGGAATGTACATTTTTGGTGTGAGAGAAAGTCTTTTTTTTTTCCTTTTTCTTCATTTAGTGAAAATATCATATTTTTCTCATTTCCTTCTCTATGTTAAATATAATAATGAATACTTTCTTTAGGTTAAATAGTAAGGTATTTAAAAAGATTGAGAGATATTTATTTTTTTGGTTTCATAAATCTAATTCCATATATCTAGTTAAAAGGGTATTCACATTAAGATATGCATGATTTTTGTTCTATAATATTGAATTAATAAAGTCCTTGATTTTTGTTGATCAAGTTTTAGAGTTTTGGATTGTTGGAGTTGTTATTACTTATTAGTGGGAATATACCCCTCTCCTAATCAAATTTGTAGAAGGGCATGGTTATATTGGTAAATGAATATCAATTATTTTTTCTAATTACAACATTTTTCCTCAAGTTGGTAAATGAATATCAATCATTTTCAACTTGTCTACAAGATCTTGAAATCTATACGGAGGAAATCCTTTTGTAAAAAATATTTGTTATCTCAAGTTCTATAAGAAGACATATGTATTTATTAAACCTTAGACCATTCAACCTTCTAGAAACAAAATTTACCACAAGCAAATATATTTGCAAACACGAATATTTTAGTTAAAAGATGTACATTGGGTCATACATTGATGGGTATGTGTTACTAAATGTAAATTTTTATGAAGGTTTAATTAATCAACTAATTATAATTAATCAACTAACTATTTGTGATTTATGATAGAGTTCATTGTCAATTGATGGTCATCATACCAAGATAGTGTACAGTTGTATGGTTTTGTACCTTGCACAGAGGATGAAACCTGACTTGAAATATATGTTACAAATGTAAGTGTTACATTTTTTCATCTACTTAGTCATATTAATATTAACGTATGTTTCAAATTTAATTAGAGTTATGAGTAAGCTTAGAGTAATTTATGACCTGGATATGTGATTATTTTCTTTATTATGTTTAGTGTAAGAAGAAGTCATATTTAGGGATGTGGCTACTATGTCATGTCTTGAATCAAAACCATCATTTGAGAAAGAATTAGAGATTATTAGAATGAGGTAATAATATATACATTTTACATATTACAAATCACATTAATCTTTAAACATTAGTATGCAAAAATAATGAAGTTAGACTAGTGCATCAAAGAGTTACGACAACGGTTATTTTCGACATTTGATAACGATTTTCGAACTGACGTATATTCAGACACAATAAAAAAGTGGGAGCTTTGGTCTCGATTAACAACTAAAGCAAAAAACGAGTCATGATTTTGCCTCGGTTCAAAAGAACCGAACAATAAATAAAAAAATGGTTTTTGGCAGCAATTCCTAAATAAATAAAAAATAAAAATAGTCGCAAATCTTTAAACGACTATAACATTTGCTCTGATTGGCTGATTTGACAGTATTATGTATTGATTTGGGATAGAAAAAAAATTTCAATCACTGGGAGCTTGCATAGCCGGTTGTTCCTTCTAGATTTTCAAAACAGGGTGTTTACTATTTTTCATCAATTTATTTTGTTTTTTTCAAACTTTGCAAAAATATTTCACATATTTACACTTTGAATTTTGATCCAAAATTTTTGGTGAGGGTTTTTCATGATATTTTGGTGCTTTGAAAAAATTTCAAAGTCATTTAGAGTCTTTTGAATATATTCTCACTTTTAATCTATTTTTGGATGTATATGGTGTATGAACAACAAACAAAAATGAAAGTTCATCAAAGCCCAAAACGAAACTAACCATGAAGGTGGTTTCAATGCCAACATAAATCGTTACTTATGAGGAAATGTTTATGTTCCAAAGAGTACATGTACACGAAACTAATTAGTCAAAATAAAAGAAAATCATACCCATAGTAGTTAATCAATGTACATTTGTGTAAAGAAAAATTAGTCATAATGGTCGTTGAAAGCTTCGTCTTATAAGGGTTTTAGTAGAGAAGAAGAAAAAGCGCAAAGAGAAAATGAAGAAGAAATGTGCATGTGAAGGCTATGTTATTTTGCAAAATTTAACCTTGGAAACACATATTACCTCAGTTATTCTATTAATCGAACCAATAATGGCAATATGGCTTTGGTTCTACTAAGAACTGCTACTTAAAGTCTTTCGAATATATATATATATATATATATATATATATATATATATATATATATATATATATATATATATGAAGTTATAATTTTGAAATTTGTTTCAAACTTTATGTCTCGGTTCGCGGTATAACTGAAGCATAAAGAGTCTATGGCACCAATTTTCAAAACAACCAAGGTCATAGAGTTGTCCATAGGGCTACAAATTGAAAAGACAACATACAACGTCAGGATCCTATGGCAGCGGTTCTGCAATGAACTGAAGCCATAGTCCTTGCATAAAGCTCTGTTAGTTGAAAAGTCTTAAATTTCTCAAATTATCAGTTTCACGGGACTTGATGGCAGCGGTTCTGTAAATAATCAATGTCATAGGCCCTACTCTGACATTAACATTAAAAGGTTTGCTTATGTGACACACCCTTTTAGGCTTCGGTTTTAATTTAACCGAGGCCAAAAACACCATGTCTTCGATTTTTGATGAATCGAGGTCTATATGTTCGCTAAAATTGCAAAATTGTCACTATACCTTTTTATGCTTCGGTTTTGTTGAAACTGAAGTGTAATAGACACATTAGAAACCCTAATTTGTACTAATGTTATGTTATTTTTGCAACGCTTCAAGAATTCATCACTAATAACGAAGGACACAATGAAAAAGATATGATAAGAGTGACCAACGTATCTTCTGGAGCGATGGAATTAGGACCAAAGACCCATTATAGTAGCAATTTTATTTTTCTTGAGGACATTCATTAGTTTAGTTTTAATTCTTTTAGTTTTGATAACTTTAGTTTTTAATCTTCAAACTGTATGTCGGAAACATTCAATACAAATGTGCTGGTTTTTTGTTTTTAGGTTTGGTAAAATTATAAAAACGAATAAATTATTAGAAAAAAAAAGCTAACATGGACGTCAAACCTACGTTAATTAATGTCGACTTTTACCATAGTCGACGTCAACCCCCTATTTCCATTGAAAAAATGTGCACTTAGCAGTGTCCCCTCCTTTTGAGTGCCAAAGCATTCATAAAAAAGCGAGCTCAAGATGCCCCTCTCCCACCGAGTGCCAAATTGTTCACAAAAAAGTACACCCCACATTCCTAGACGTCGATTTCCTTGGTGTCCATCGTTAATAAACATCAATTTGGCTTAGGACTGACATTATTCGATGATATTTTCTACTCCAATAAATTGACGTTTCCAACTAAGACGTCAAAAATAAAAAATAACAAGCGTAAAGAACTATAAAAAACTTTTATAGTAGTGTTTACATATGTTTCCAAACTGAAACAAAAACAACTAAATTGCATATATCAAAATTCTGGTGTAAACGAAGAGGTACGAAAGAGAGGCAATATTATTCAAAATGCTTCCTTCGTTATCACAATTACATATACTATTTTAGGATTATAATTAAGGTGAAACTCTACAACTTAAGCTAGATGAGCAAGAACACCCACCAAAGGTGCCATGGTAACAGTTGTTGGCTCAGCTAGTTGATAATCATCCCTACTATCTTGATAGTTATCATTCCCATCTGGACTCACAACTGCACCAACCAACACATTAGGGTTTGGTGCATCCTTATGGAACCATTCCTGAAATCCATCTTTGCATCCTACTGGAGTAGGATCTTTTCTGATCGATACAATTGACGCTCCTCTGTGATGAATTCTTTTTGGAAAATTTGACCCGTATCCAATCATGTAACTCATGCTTCTAGGGTTAGAACCCAAAATATAGTCAACCTATAAGGAAAACAAAAAAACACTGTTTACTACTAGAAATACATGATTGAGGACGGATAAACTTGTGTTAATTTAACGGTAAAAAGTTAAAGATTTAATTTAAGAAGAGATGAAGTACCTGGGATCGAACAATAGAAGTGAGATAATCAGGACTGACAACACCACCACTGCAGTGGAGGGATGAACCCTTTGAAGATAAATACTTGGAATAAACAGACATCACAAATGTTGCAGTAGCAACGTATTGATTATTGTTCCATGGTAAGAACCAAAAGAGACCCCCTGCTGTTTTATGCACATTTTGGTGTGATTTCTGAGCACAGGAACATATATATTCCTCTGCCTGTGATCGGTATTGTGCCCATATCCCTGATTTCTCCACTTTACCATCTAAAACAAGCTGCATCACATTCAAAACAAATTTCATCTATCAACCAAATAGATTTCATGAAAAATAAAAGCAAAAAGTCAAAATTCACATACTAAACAAATATTGAATATTATTTATGATAATCGAATGATACCTTTGCTACAAGAATATGTGCACCCACGTACTTATCATCCCAACCAAACACTGATCTCACACCACCAGTATCTCTCACTCCTCTCAGATAATCAAGGTATTTCTTCATGTTGGTCGCACGATAAAGCCATGCAGCTCCCCACACCAATTCATCCTGTAATTAAAACAATCAAATAAATTTCCACGTTTTACATAATAAAATACAATATTTTATTACTTAAATATCAAAATAAAGTAATAAATATACATAATTTCATTTATACAGACCTCGAAGCCGCTACTGGAATATGTTTCCCTTGCTGGTGTGATACTGTCCGAATACTTACCTCGATGAGTGTCTGCAAAGTCAAACAACTGCAAACAAAAACCATAAATTAAAAAATCAGTTATACTATGTAATATATAAATATATATATATTTTGTAATAGTATATTTAACTTTTTTTTGAAGAAATAAAATATCTTCAACATAATAAATTATAGCTTACGTTTTGTAAAAGTTTTTTTAGGGTTAATGTGTATACGAACCTGCGTTGCATGAAGTAACATGGTGGAGGAATACTTTTTATCGACGGATTGAAACGCTATGGAGGCAGCTGCTAAGGCGGCAGCTGTTTCTGCGACGAGATCGGAACCAGGATGCTGACGGTCGAGTTTGTAAGAAGTCCGAGGAGTTGTCATATCTTCCGGCCGCATCCAACAGGGATGATCGGAATTTGGATCTCCGATCTCGCCGTATAACACATCAGGACTTGTGTGTGCTTTAATCAAATAATCTGTGCCCCATTTGATGGCGCTGAGCGCGTTTTGGAGTTCCTTCTGCTGGGAAAGTTTGTCTTTGAACTCTATCGTGCTCCATGAAAGCATGGTTATGGTGAATGCCAGTGGAAACCCTAGCTTCAGGTTATCTCCGGCATCATAATATCCTCCCACAAGATCAATCTGCCGGAAAAATTATTAGTTAATAATTTTCGTAGAAAATATTTCTTGTCCAACAATTTTTTCAACTTAAAAGAAAAAAAATTGAGATTATAATAATAAAAAGAATAAATTAATTCAGTTCTTATTATGGACGCTATGTATAGTTTTCTTCTTTTTCCAAAAATCAGATATACACATTGAATTAATCTGTTATACATATAGTTTTCTATCAACTGTGTTCAATCTTATCACTCATGGGATAAAAAATTGTATGAGTTGATGAACCATAAAATAAAAATTATCATGAGATATTCAAGTTATGAAAATGTTTGGACTATTTCGTATGCGTTTTATGTTCTCGTTTTGAGTCAATGGATTAAATTTAGGAACAGGCTGAATAATGAGTGAAGCTTTAAAAGAAAAAAGAAAACTGACATAAGGAAATAATGATAGTAAAAATCATAATGTTTGCATTAGATAAAAATATTTTTAAGTTAATTGTAACTTACGTCATGTTGAATGCGGTTTTACGCAGTGATTTTGTTCTTATTTTTATAATTAAGGAAACGTTAATAGTAATATTTAGGACAAAATCATTTTAAAACATTCAAAACAATTAGTATATCAATTGACAAATAACAAATAACAAATAACAAATATTTCTATGTAATTATCACAAAAATAATTTAACGAACAATATTAATAAAACCATTTTTTTTCAACAGCATATCGTTACTTCATCTAATAATTTATATATATATATATATATATATATATATATATATATATATATATATATATATTATTTTTATGGTATTATTAGAGATAATTATTTTAGTTAAAAAAACAATCAAATTTTAAAAAATCAAATAAAAAATAATCAAATTTGAAAAAAAAATATTACTCCAGCATCATGGCCATCTTTAAGTGCTGAATTTGCTCTCCAGGTGACTCTCTGATTGGGTGGCAATTTCCCTGAACGTTGGCCCTCAAAATACAGCAAACTATTTCTGAGTGCTTGTTTGTAATCATGATTATGAGCAGAGGCTACATGATCAATTTCGAAACAACAGAAAATGAGAACACTGAAAATGAAGACTCTGCTTTGAGTCATCACCATTGATTTCATATAACAACAAGGAAACAGATATTTGGTGTTTCTTCACACTTCAACATGCTCTACCCTATTTATAGCACAACCACCACCCTGCAAAATAATCTTAATTATCTCATTACTAAATATGTCAAACTTAATTAATATTTCTGACTACCAAATATAATATTTTTCCTGGTAACTCTTAAAAATATGAATTACAAATTACCCAGAGTAGTAACTTCCATTTTATTTTTATAATAATTTGACCTTGGATGAGATTATAAAACCATTTTTTTCTATGAATATTATAAAATGTTATAAGATTATTCAATTTTTTTTTCTAGTTTTATTATTAAGAATATATTAATTTGGACGAGTTTTATAGATATTTTTACAGGATAAAAAATAAAATAAATTTTTCATAAATTTAAATTAGTTTGTGTAAATATAAAGGTAAAACTTTTGAATAATGCATAACTTAAGTAAGCTGAATATAAACTAATTTTAATTTTCCTTTCAAAAAGAAGTTTAAGAAAACTTGTCCAAATGACCATAGTTTTTCACCTTATTATAAAAATGTTCAAAATTTATAGTTTCATCAACATTATTCTTACTAATTTTGCACTAATCAACATCCATTTTATAACTAATTTTGCACTTATTAATATAACATCCTATTTAATAGTATAAAACTATTAAACAAATTTATAAATATGATAATCTATTTAATAGTATTATAATTACTAAACAAATTATTATAAATATCATAACTAACAAAGAGAAAAGACCATATAACTATTTTATTAGAGTCATCTATAAAGCATGCACGGGATATATAAAAAGTTATATATACACACTTAAAAATTATCTTCGTTACATGTATATTACATAAACTGTAGAAACTGAAAAGTGCTTTGATGAAATAATTAATTTCACTATGACTTATTATGTATATTAATTATATATAAATCATAAAACTAATTATTTGATATTTTACATTTGACTTTCCGATGTTTTTCAACTCAAATTAACTATAATAATTAATTATAAATAATATTTTTATCATTATTTTATTCTTTTTCTTCCTGTGTATGTTACACTTCGATAATTGTTAAAAAACCACTGTTTTTTAATATCAGTTCCTCGTATATTTATAATGTGAGAGGGTAGTTTATATATAATAAGAGTATTTTTTTTAAGATTGTCTATAACATAGGATTTATAAATTTTTTATATTTTAAAGTTTAACCAACAACCATAAACGAAACGATTATTTGAAAATATTATCTTAGAGAAATAATATCATTAAATGAAAAATATGAAACAAGTCTTACGACATTTAAACTTCAATAAATTGCCAAGACCAAGTGATATCCTAGTAGATGCAATATTATTAAAAGATTATTTATTATAAAAAGGTAATTGCATTAACGTGTTATTAAATGATATTTAAGTAAATGCACTAGTGTGATAATTGACGCACCATTAAATGATATTTTGGCAAACGCATCAATATGATACATGATATATTTACTAAACGCAATCCTTATGTAACTTTCTAAACAATGCAATGATGCTCTAAAGCTATAAATAGTGCTCCAAAAACAATATGTTGAGTAACATTTTCCTAAATGCACTCTCATACTAAACAAATATTACTAAACGTCTTTAAAAGGTTAAACGATACCTTGACACAAAACGATATTTTTATCCAACAATGAAACCTTTATGAATCAGTAGTACCTAATATTTTTTCAAAAAGTGTTTAAACTACATGTATAGAAAAATTGACAAAGTTGTTTTGAAAACGCAATGCAAAACATTAAATGCACAACATTTCAAACAACAAAAGTAATAAGAAAAAGAACATATCTGTCAATATGCATTTCTACTTTACTTTGTGTAGATATGTCTATTACAAGTATCAACATGCTCCATATCAGAAGTAGAGGTTAGAAACAAAGAAGACATTCATGGAGTATTCTCTCCATGAAAAATCGTGTTGAAGATTTTACACAACCTATGTTTGGTCTGACATGTTGACTTCAACATATGGTTGCTACCTACAAAAAGGCTACGAAGATATGAAGATTGAAGACAAAAATTGTCTAACATATTTTTTCCCATGAAGCTTATAATTAGAAGATCCCTTGGAAAGAAGGAAAAAAAGAAAGGATAAGCATACAAATAACGAAAAGATTAAAGCGAAACTCACACTCGTGCAAGAACAAAAATTCTAAAAATACACTCTCAAGCTTCATAGAGTCATAAGCTTACATCGAGAAGAAGAGAGAAAATCCTACAAGGTTTATTGGTTGAGTTGTATTGTATGTTAGTATTGTGAAACTTAATTTAGTCTCACATCACTTAATACTATGAGATGTTGTTCTCTTTTTAACTATATAAAAACTTTCTGTAAAGCTTGAAAGATACATCGAACATAAAAATACGTCCTAGTGTAGTCATGAATGTAGGCATTTGTACAGTGAACCACGTTAAATTCTTGTGTCGTTTATTTCTCTCTTTCATCTTTTATTGCCTTGTTCCTAACATTGTAAACACATAATCTCTGTGAGAGTTATCATCTAAGACTTGTAAACAATCTGATTTATTATACATTCCGAAAAGAATTCAAACACTTGATAGTTAGCTCAGTTAAGTTAACCATTTATAAACAGTGCAATTGCTTATGAAATTAACCATTGATAAACGATCTTGTCATCAGACACTATTTCCTTAAGAATTGTCTTTCTTAATTGCTGCAGTCTTACTAAACGCTTAAAAAAATTTATCTCTAAACATTATGGTTTAAACAATACCTTATAAATCAAGCGTGTAACAATCTATATAAATCGTCTAACCGTCAATACTTATAATTTATATATATATATATATATATATATATATATATATATATATATATATATATATATATTATAATTTAAGATTATTTTAATTAATATGAAATTCTTAATACATCTTTTACTTTAAAAAGTAAAAAATAAACATCTCAAATGTTGTGGAAATAGATATTTGTAATAAGAGTTGAATAATAAATTATACAATGACCATGAAGATGAATATCTAATGTTTTGGAATGATTGGAACAGCTAAAACAGGTTGAGCCTTCTCCAAGGTTAGTCCAAAGTTTTCATCCATGTTCATATCCTCTGGTTGAATATCCTGAAGCTCCCAATCAAAGGAATTGATGAACAATCCCAACATCAAGAACACCAACCTTATGGCCAATAGCAAACCAGGGCATATTCTCCTCCCACCACCAAATGGGGTAAGCTCAAAACTCCTTCCTTTGAAGTCTATTTCTGATTCCAAAAACCTCTCAGGCCAAAACAATCTAGGTTTCTCCCACAAATTAGGGTCCCTTCCTATGGCCCACACATTAATCAACACTTGTGCACCCTTTGGAATTGTGTATCCATGCATCTCAAATTCCACTTCAGCTTTTCTGGGTAGCAAAAGTGGAACTGCAGGGTGCAACCTGAAAGTCTCTTTCACTATTGCCTGCAAATAAGGGAGTTTCGCTATGTCTGACTCTTCCACAAGGTTCTCTTTTCCTATAATCCTCTCTAACTCTTCTTTTGCCTTTGACATAACATGTGGGTTGTGAAGTAACTCGGCCATTGCCCATTCTACCGTAGATGTCACTGTATCAGTTCCTGCCACAAACAAATCCTGACAAAATACACATTTTTGCAAGGTTAGTCCGGACAAAACCATTGACCAGAAGATTTGTATTTAAGCCTACAAAAAATTTTCTGTCATTTTCACAAACAGGTTGGGTCCACCTTGTTTTTCACCCTGGGTCATCAATTCCCTGTCCATAGTTTTCAACCCAATGCTCCTCTTTAAGGCAGGGCCAACCATTACTGATAAAGATCAGAAGAATCACTGGCGCATGTTTTTTT
This sequence comes from Vigna umbellata, assembly GCF_029865625.1. NCBI lineage: Eukaryota > Viridiplantae > Streptophyta > Magnoliopsida > Fabales > Fabaceae > Vigna > Vigna umbellata. The sequence goes on along the minus strand of NC_142167.1, from coordinate 47,415,807 downwards.
ATAATGATTTGATAGGACAAATTTCTTTAAATATTTTATCAAAGAAATATAGAAAAAATAAACTAGATGTAATGAATTTATAAAGATTTTGTCACATAATGTTTTGTGTACAAGTTAATTTTAATTTATGAAAAAGATATTTTATTATTTTTGTTGCATGTGGCTAGAAACTTGTACTAACAAATTCATATACTCTGTTCTTTTCTCTCAATAAGCAAAGTTCAAGAATATAGATGCACATGGTATGATTTTTCAATCAAATTTAAAGTTTTATTTTACTAATGAGTTTTATTAAATGCATCACTTATTACAAAAATAGAACATTAGATATGATTATAGAATATTAGCAAAAGTATCCTCTTTCTGTATGTAAAAGTTTTTTTCATATATTTCTTAGGTTAAAACATATACATAAACCTTCAATATTTTCTTCTGCAGGTAAGAAAGTAAAAAGGGAGAACAGTACAAGGAAAATAAGAAAATAAGTAATATTGAACATATAAGAAAGATTAAGTGCAGGAAAAGGAAATACCAATGACAAACGTTGAATCTTAACTATGTCCATCTTATGTTGAGCATCGTTGAGCATGGCATCCAACATGTCCTTTTTGGTGCAGTAACCAGCAGTATCTTTTCTCAGTTCCAGCCTTTTGTGAATCAAGCTCTTGAATATGTTCAAAAGCTTCGAAAAGTAGCTTCCTGTGCGTCTTCTGATTCCATGAGGGTCAATCATCTTCAGGACTGGGAAACAATCAGCCAAATTTGGCCTTCCAACCTCTTTCATGATGTTGGTCACCAACTCCTTCATCTCCCCAGCTTTTTCAGTCGACTGAAGGAAATCCTCTGAGTAGATTGTGTTTGACAGCTGATTTATTGTCGTCTTGAAAGCCAACCTGAAAAATACGGTTCAAAGACAGAGAAACAGATTGAAAATAAAGAAGACACATGAAGAAATAAGAGAAAATTATGTAGTTGATGTTAATATGATCAAAACCTCACAAAAAGTAAAATTACACATTTGAAAAGGAAACAATTTTCCTAACTAATAATTTTATGTGTGTGTGTGTTTGATACATATACAAACCTTCCAATGTTCACAGGTTCACCCTTCAAGCTGCTATGGTGAATGTCACTGTAAAGCTCTCGAACCTTCTTGCTTCTGAGTCCCTGAGTGGCGTCCAAGTTCTTGTTGGAGAACAAGAGTTCATTGCACAGCTTCCTCAGCTCCCTCCACTGTTGTGAAACTGGCATGAAGGGCAAGCTGAAGTGGTCATGGCTGGCACCTCTCATTGCATCAGGGATCTTTCTGTTTGAGAGAAAGTGATCATGGATTTGGAGCACCCCTTTGGCTGCTTCTGCTGAGGACATCACGATGGTGGTCTCTTGGCCCAGTTTGAGGCTCATTATTGAGCCATGAATGTTGGCCAGGGTGGCCAGGGTTTGGTGGGGCTTGGCACCCAGTTGGAGGAGATTTCCCACGAGAGGAAGACCCTTAGGGCCTGGTGGAAGGTTTGATTTGCTTTTGTTTGGAGTGAAAAGTGATTTGAGGGCTTTCAGAAAGGTGATGATGGTGATCAAAAGGGCTGTGAAAGTGAAGAACAATGTTGAGTTTGTCTCCATCTCATATGTTGTGTAAGAGAAAGTGCAGCAGATCCAGCAGAGTAACTTGTATAATTCAGATCTCATTCATTGTTTTTCGGTATATAATATATATAACTGAGAGTTGAGGTAAGTTCATGATATTTTAGGGTGTGTTTGGACCACCGGTAGATTCGATGGACTGAAAGGAAAAAAGAATAGAAATAAAAAGTGAATGGAAGTAAAAAGAAAAATCATAACTGATTTAATTGATGTGATGAATTAAATAAATTTTCTAATTCATGAATATGTAAAATTATTATGTTACTCTTGTCTTCAAAATGCATCTACCTTTTTATGTTGCTACTACTTCAGTTTGGTTAAATTGATTTTCTTGTTATGATCCGGGTATATGTAATTTTGAATTATCTGATACTACTGTAAAGATAATATAATTGAATTGATGCAAGTGTCACACTTGACTACATAACTAAAATTAGACAATGGTAGAAGAAGATAATATACAACTCCAAAGTTAAATTATAATAATTGAAGTAAAAGAAAAGAAAAGACAACTAAAATAACGTGTGTAGTTACTTTAAGGAGTTTTGAATACTAATAAAATATTTAATTGATTTTTTTTATGTACCGTGTCAAAACCTTTCATAACACGTTTAATTTGTCCGTTTGGTTCTGTTCTGATATCTACAAGATTATGATCACCGCTTGGTGTGTCTTGATCGTTAAAATATTGTTTATCGTGTTGTTTGACCCCACCATATTGTCAAACATCATTATAATTAATTATATTAGATCTTTTCAATGTTCTTTCACTAAAAATATTGGTAAATAAATAAATAAGTTTATAAACATGTGTAATAAAAATGGACATTTATTATTGTCTGAATCAATAGCTATGTTAAAAATATAAGATTTAGTAAAATTCTTTAAATCTTTTTATTTTATTACAAAGTAATCAAAATTTATGTCGAGTTATATTCATGTATTATAATTAAATTTCACCAGTTTGATGTTAGTATATTTATTAGATAAATATTATTTTAATAAAAATATAAATTTATGATGATTTTAGAAATACAATTAATATTTTTTAATTCACTATAAACACTAATATACTTAATATTTATAAAAATACTAACTCTCTTACTCACTTTAACATTGAATAGTTTTTTATAAGTCAATTTTTCTCCTCTCAACAGTAAAGAGACCTTTTCTAGACAACCAGAGCTCTCAAAATCACACTTAGGATCTTGTCATTTGTATGCAAATCCACGATTAAGATCTTTATAAGATCATTTAGCACCCACATGGGGTTTTGGTAAAACGTTTCCCCGACCTAGCCTCCTATATATGATCACTAGTCGAAGGTTCTCACAACTCTCCCATGCTATGGAAGTCAACCGTGTGACAATCCTTTAGCAAGTACAATTGTTCATACAACAACATGATGAACAACACAGGCAACATGACGTCGAGCTTGAGGCCCTACGCACCTAGCAACAAACGAACCAAAAAAAGCTTTAACAAAGGTTGACCAACCTTGAGAATGAGAGGTCATCCCTCAAACCTCGCCTTGATTCCAAGAAAAGGACGGCTGGAATTCTCAGACGAGAGACAACTTGTCAACTTGACGGGATTCAAGTGGGAGCTAGAATTGCTCTCCTCAACGCATAGCTCAAGAAGATTAAACAACTAAGTCGATCATAGAGCGGAAGGAACCTGAGGACGTTCTCACCACTCCGATCATGACAACGCTGAGCTCGAAAGACACCAAAGTGGGTAAACCCAACGTAAAATAGAGAAAAATCGCAGACACTCTCATCAATCCAAATAAGAGCATGCACAGGTATCACAACCAAAATACAAAATCAATAGAGTACCGGGATTTCACAATGATCTCAACAATAAATAGACCAACATAAATGACAAGTTGTCTAAATATACGAAAAATCTTCAAAATAGATAATAAAAACATAAACTCAATATTATATATCTTGATATACGAAGAAATATAATTTTCACCCGTTATATTTCAAATTAGTCAGAACCAATTGGTCTACAAGTTTCATTTTTATTTTTGTCTTGTTAATTTTACTATAAAGGTAATCAACATCTGTCACTTTGAAATTTAAACAAATCACTCTAATGAGATCTCGCGGACTTTCAATCCAAATTTCAAGTTGTTGTGTAAGTAAAGACACGTAAATTATTATCAATTATTATATTATAGTATATTATAGTCAAAATATATAACTAAGTATCTTTAATTCACAAATCCTATAATTTTAAAAGGACATCAACTTTAGATGAATAACGCGAAACTTATGCAAGTGGGAAGGTAAAAACCAAAGCATTTTTTTTCTTTCTCCTCTATGTATTACTTTCTAAAGTTTATCAAAAGTCAACTTGTCTTAATAACTAAGCACGTTTTTTCTTCAAATTAACAGAAGCAATCACCCACTTTCACGTCAAATCCTTCTCATTTTTCTCAAATTTCCTCTCATTCCTTTTACCTTATAGTCCCCAAAAGATCTCAAAATAATATAAACTATCCTGAAAGCTTCTGCACAAAAAAATAAAATAAAAAAACTAATCCCTATCGTACTTTTAACCAAAATGAGTTATGTAAATATAATTCATCATTTTACTCATTTTTTAAATAAATATTTTAAACTTCATATATATATATATATATATATATATATATATATATATATATATATATATATATATATATATATATATATTATTTGAAATTCACTTTGACTATAATAATGTCAAATTTAAAGTAGAGTTGTCAAACGGGCCATCCAGTCCGACTCACCACGGGTTGGTCACTTAGTGAATCAACCCAGTCCGGATCATTTATTAGCGAGTAAGAAAAATTCCAATACGGCCCGACCCACCACAGATTGGTGGGTAAACGGGTTGACTCACTAATTCACTTAATTACAATTTTTTTAAATAAAAATAATTTACAAACTTTCTATAATTCAAATCTAAACAAATTTCACTCGCAACATGAGTTTTTAATTAATTATGAAAATAAGAAATTTAAATAATTTTTTCAAGAAAAAAAAATAATAAATATTTTTTTATAAAATTAAAATTAAATAAAATAAAATTAGGTAGCTGGTGGCCCACCATGGGTTCAACCCGCATGAGCCGGGTTTAAATGAGCCGAATTGAAATCTGACCCGTATAAAAAAAATACAATTTTTTCAAACTGAATCCGGCTTGAATCCGTAGTGGACCGAATTGACCCACAAGTTGTGACCCATTTTGACAGCTATAATTTAAAGTATATAAATAGATACAAATTTTACTTTACAACTCAGTTTTATAAATTTGAGTTAAATTTATAATTTACTTTTTAACATGATTTTAGAATCATTTGTTAAAATGTATCTTAACCAGATTTGTTGTTTTTTTTTAAATATGTTATTTTATTTATTATTAAAAATTCCACGTCAACTAAAAATAAAATAAATTAAAAATATATAAATGGATGTTGTCTTATAAATAAATTATAAAATTAAGTTAAAATTCATTTACTAAGATATATTATTCGTAGTAAATTAAAAATATCTAAAGTAGCCATTGATAAACACATATAAGACTGGGAAACTCAAAACCATAGCCATTTAGGAGGTGCAGACATGAAGAATCTCACATGGATGAGCTCCTGAGAACTGTAAAAAAAAAAAGATGAATACAATCAAGAGGTTATCTGCTATGGATGTAGAAAATCAGGGTACATGAAAACATATTGTCCAAAGTTGAAGAAGTCAAAAGTGAAAAATAAAAAATAAGAAAAATATGACAACTACGTGAGGAGACTCAAACTCAAGCTTAAGCATCATACAATATTTTAAAATTATTTTGTGGCCATAAAAATACATTAATAAATATTAGAAAGAAAGAAAAATTTATTAAATGGTTTTAGGCTTGTATGTCTTGATCAATGTTTCAATATTAAAATAATAACTTCTTACATTACAAACCACCTTTCATATTGAACATCTCAAGAGAGGACTTGATCAACATAATTGAAGGATAGGTAAGAGCATAATTATTAATATTCTAATACTTTCTAATTCATATTCATAGCTCAAACTTGTACTTTGTAATAGAATATTAATTGTTTAATTATGTGAAACTTCTACTTGTAATCAAATATTAATTGTTTAATTACGATGAAAGTATGCGTGTTTAGTATCACGGGGCCTATGAAATATGGTGTGACCCATATTCTCTGAATGGGTCTTAAAGCCTCCTTCTGGTGGTATTAGATTTATTTAACCCTTTCACTTCTCCCCTTAATTTATTCATTAATTCACTTGTTTTTGGATGACAACTAACATAAATATTATAAGTTTTTGGTTTAATAGGTTCGGAGGTCCCTATATTTGTCGGTTCGTTTCAATTAGGTCCCTATATTTGTCGGTTCGTTTCAATTAGGTCCCTATATTTGTCGGTTCGTTTCAATTAGGTCCTCCAATTTTGAAAGTGATCAATTTGGTCCCTAATTTAACAAAATTGAGTCAATAATACCCTTTCCGTTAAATGCAATGGACGACATTAACTTTTTAAACATGTGGTATGTTGAAGCATCCTTCAAATAAAACTGTGCAACCTGCAAATAAAAGGATGCCTCAACATGCCACATGTTTAAAAAGTTAACGCGGTCCATTACATTTAACGAAAAGGGTATTATTGACTCAATTTTGTTAAATTAGGGACCAAATTGATCACTTTCAAAATTGGAGGACCCAATTGAAACGAACCCACAGATATAAGGACTTCCGAATCTATTAAACCTAAGTTTTTCATCAAAGTGCACATTCTTTTCATAAATTATTGGAATAAATAGTTTTTGAGAATACAAATTTTTATCGTTGGAGAAAATATAAGACCCAAGAAATATTTTATAAAAATATTTATAATATTGAATATTTTATTATAATGTAAAATTATAGGAAATTTTAATTTAGTTAAAAGTTTTAAAAAATGAGCTAAGTTTAAGATAATATTAAAATTTGTGCATGAGAATTAAATTAATTATATTTACACATGGTGTTAAAAAATTATTAAGTTTTTACATAAATATTAAAATAGTTTTACATATTAAAATAATATTAAAATTTGAACATGGGAATTAAATTAATATTAAAAGTTTACATACGGGTATTAAAATATTATTACAAAATTTCACATGGATATTAAAGTAATAGTTTAAATTTGACTATAAAAGGAGAATGCTACATAAATGAAAAAAAAAGTGTGAAACTAATATGCAAAATTCTTTTAAGAAAACTTAGTGATATTAATAACTTTCTGTTAATATTATGAATTTAATTTCCAGGCACAAATTTTAATATCAATTTTTTAACTAAATTAAAATTTCCTATGGTTTTATATTAATTATAATAAAGTATTTCAATATTATAAATAATTTTTATGAAATGTTTTCCTACTCTTGAATTATAGCACTGTCGAGACTCTCACCTCCTATATCTTCTACTCTTGTATTTACACATGATCATCCAAAAACAAATACATTTAAAAAATGAAAGGATAAGCTAAAATTTGATTTAAAAACTTAAGATTTTAAATAAAAAGATAATAAAATTAACAAGTAAATAACTGCACAAATTACAAATAATAGAAAATAACCAATTACATATCTATAAATTTAGAATATAACTACACCACTTATAATTCATACAACCAAAATTTAAAGCTCAGTTTCTAATAAACTCGTTCATATCTTAATTAACCATAAACAGAATCTTCGAAAAATCGATGTATAAATTAGTATAAAAAGATAGTGCACCTATCATTTATAAATTTATAATTCTTTTGTATCAAAAATTCAACCATATGGTAGTGTAAATTTAAATCTACTTGAGAATGGTTATTACCAACCTTTTAGATATAAATCTTCCTTAACTCACCCAACTAGTTATTTCATGATTGTAATAAGTAGCAAAGGTAGGATGATGTGCAGCACACATCTACTGTTATTTATACATCATAATATGATTATACACAAAGTAATTTTTCTCCTCTCAAGAAAGACTACACATTCACATGTTAATCCTTTTAACTCATATTTCATGAAGCCACACGCATACATCATTTAAGTCAATGGAAATATCAGTCCCTTAACACCTAAGTTATTAAATTTAAGAGTTGAGTTTAATAAACTCATAAGAGTTTAATTTACATGAAAACAAAAATGATATGAATAACATATTAATTCAAATAAACTCATAAAATTATATAGCTTCAAAATCCTCCATTGTTCCAACAAGATGATGTTTGAATCTAAATATGCATTCACTCATAATCTTGGAGCAATGGTTATATTTAACTTTTCTTCCATTACCACTAATATCAAATTCATGTTTCTATCCAATGTCTGATTGATTTTTCAGAGCATTTTTACTTGGTTTAATACCAATTTTGGTCCCTAGTTTCGTTAGGTGTGTTCAAAGTGGTTAGGGTTCCTTTGTGTTTTAATTTGTATGTTTATTTGTGGTTGTTTGTAGCTCAATGATGGTGGCAGCACAATTTGAGAGTTTTGTTGCCGTGCGATTTCATGGTGGAAGAGGATGATTGCATGAGAATAGTGTTGCTCGAAGGTTGAAGGAGAATAGTGGTTTGCGGTGGTGCTCGCGAGGTTCTTATGAGTGCGATTTGGTTTCTAACGGAGGCGAAAGTCGCAAGAGATTGTTTTGCGAATTTGGGAGTTCTCATGGTTGACGATTTAGGGTTTCTGAAATTTGGAGAATTAGGATTTCTAGAAATTAGGGATTTAGGGTTTGTTGTACGTAAGGGAGGATTTGTGGTTGATGGAAGAACGAAGTAGTTCTCACACGAAATTGTAAGCATGATTATTGTTGCACGTAAGGGAGGATTTGTTTTCATTTAATCTATATTTATTTTCTAATTTTACCATTTAAATAAATGTTTTATTTCTAAATTAATATAATTATTTTATGAATTTTACTAGTTATATTTTCTTTAAAATTAACCGTTTCTTAAACTTAATCATTTTTTAATTATAAAACCACTTACAAAATAAACAAATATTTTTTACAATAAAATTAAAAATAAATATTATTTAGATTAAAATTATTATTTTAAGTGATTGTTTCATTTAAGTGTTTTTTTATTTGACGATAATTTTAAATTTAATTATTTTTTAATCATAAAATTATCTACAAAATAAAAAAACAATTATTTAAAATAATTAGAAAAACTATTTTAATCTTTTAAGTAATAACAATAATTTTATTATTTTTTATTATAAAAATGTAAAAACACACAGGCTCATATATTTTCACTAGTTTGATTAAAGTGAATTCTTATTTTGTGTAATTTAAAGAATAAAATAAAATAAAAATAAATGATAGTAAATATTACAATTTTTTATGTTTGTTAACTAATAGTAAAATATGCATATTATTTTAAACAGGCTTTAATTGAATATAAATTAAAAACTATTGATGTATAAAACAAGAAATAATTAATTACATAAATAATTTTAATTTCTATTCTCTTTTCCGTAAACTCAATTTTGACTTCCATGTTATTTTTTGCTATCATTACAATCTTCTATTTTGTTTTTAATACATTTTGTGTATTATTTAAATTATTATTCGTTAATCTAAATGTTGAGAATTTAAAATTATCAATGATTATATCGTTAAAGCTGTGTAAAAAAACTAAGGTCAAATTAGCACGTAATATCTAGTGAAGATTTTAATGACCGAAAATCTATATTCTAATTTTGTATTTTTCTTCCTCAAAAACTTGTTTCTCTAAATTTAATATTAATTGGAATATTTATTATTTAAAACAAAACAAAAAAAAAATCTTTCTAACTTAAACTGAGAAAAAGAAAGAGAAGAGAGAGAAAAGAAATTTCCTTCGTTTTCCGAGAAAAAGGAAGAAAACGCTGACAAACAGAGATCCGTGAATTCGAACGAAGCGGCATTCGTCCATTCGTTCGTTCGTTGATTGATCAATCGATTGATCGATTCCAATTCATATGAAAATGGGTTTGCGATGTTGAAGCGTGGGTTGAAAATACGCGATGGAAAGGGAAAAGTGGAAAGAGAATTGCAATAGCAATAGCAATAACTATAGTAACACCAATGGATACTGTTACGATAGGTTTGTGTTAGATGATTACGACGGAGAGGTACCCAGCGCAGAACGTAGTCCTGCTAAGCCTTCTTCGCTGAATTCTTCGCCTCCCAGACTTGGATACATTGAACACCATGTTTCCAAATACGATACATTGGCTGGTGTAGCTATCAAGTACGGTGTTGAGGTACTTTTATTGTTTAATTTTTTTCTTTTATTTACTTGTTCTTTTTATAATTTTTGCTCTCTATCAGCTTGATTCTGATTGCTTGAGAAACTATTGGAAATTGTGTTGCTGATGGTTTAAGTGCACGCGCTTGTGTCTTGCCCCATCCGGGAAGCTGAGCATAAGATTTTAGGGTATGAGTCAAACTCGTACAAGGGGGAATTTGATGATCAAAGGGTGTCATAATCAGCCAAATTCACGGAAGTTGCGGTTTGATGAATAAAAAGTACCGTGTGCGTAAGATTCATGCAAGGACGAATTTAATGATGAGAGAGGGTCGTTAATGAGTGAAATTCGTGCCAGCGGGAATTTTATGATGGAATGGTACCATATGAGTCAAATTCACGCAAGAGGGGATCCGGTGATGAAAGGGTGCTATAAAAGTCAAATTCACGTAAATTTTGTGGCGTGAGATGGGGGTGCAAACTATGTTTTGAAAAAACTTAGATATAGTTTTTTAGGTGCTTTTGATGTTGTTTTCTAATTAGAATTGCAGTTTGATTGATAATGTACCATGACCTTTGATGCAAAGGTTTGTTATTTGGATTATCTAGTTGAAATTTCAATTCTGATCAGAAACTGTACCTGGGGATATTGAATTAGGATTTAGCAGATGGATGTGATATGATATGATCTCCTCTTGAGACGTTTCGGGCAGAGTCATCATTTGTGTATGAGAAAAAGTTAAATGACCGGAAATTTGAGGCAAAAGTAAGACGAAGAGATACTATTAATAATGGTGAAAACTCACGTTGTTTTCTGTTTTTAAATGGTTTATGGTATTTTTCTTTGCACTGGTATTATTTCCTTGTCGATTTCCTTGGTTTAGTCGGTTCCGAATGTTTGCTGAACTGTTTATCGTTTTGCTTGCCTTTCTCTGGCACCACTTTTGGTGGGAGCACTGTGTTGAATTCTTTTTTCTGAAGTTTTTTCTTTTATCAATTTGAGTTGTACAATGAAATGTAATTTCTTCTGCTCTATTTTATTTGGAAAATTGTAGGTTGCAGATGTCAAAAGGTTGAATAACCTTGTTACGGACCATCAAATGTTTGCTCTTAAAACTCTCCACATTCCGCTACCTGGAAGACACCCCCCATCACCTTGTTTATCAAATGGTTCCAGTACTCCTGGGTATGTTTATCTTTGTTGGATTGAGGAAAAGCATTAAATACAAGAAACTAAGTCTTAGGGAGCATTTGATGAACAGTTTAGGCCGGGACAGAGCATCACATGTTGGTCATGTTCTATATTTGGTATATCTTAAAAACAGTATAGAATAGGGGACATAAGTTTAACTCATTTAGTATATTTTGGTTCCTCTTAACGGGTGGAGCTAAGGAGAATGTAATAAAAAATATTCCAGTATGTTTTAGTTGTGTGTCAAATGCGACCTCATACGTTTTGGTGCTACTTAAATATTTGAGAAAAGTATCTTGTATACAACAAAAGGGAGGTGGTGGGTGAGGAATTTCTGATTTCTTACCTTATATGAGCTTTCATAGGGAGTTTGATATTTTGGTTTAGTGTATTTCTTGGGCATGCTTGTACAGCCTGAGCAGAAAATGAAGATTAAGGTGAGAAACTGATAACACATTTAGAATGAAATTCAATACTGGAGTTTTAAGACTGTATTCGTTGTCATTGTAAAACCATTTTGTATGCTGTAATTGAGCAAAATTAAATCCTTAGCTTTGTTCCATCATTAGGTCAGTTTATTTTTAGTTTCTTGTTTCTATAATATCATTGAGATTTCTGTTATTCTGCTTTGTTATCTTTTGAACACGTTCTTCTATTTATCATGTTTTTTTCTTCCTTTATGTATGGCTCCTTTGTTTTCTTCTATAATATGTCTGTGTACTTGCTTTCTAGATAATTACTATGGATGAATCCTGTATACTTGTTTTAAAGATTGTCATTTTGATGACTGTGAATTCACCAGTATGAGTATAATTTGTTGTTATACATTTGAGGTGCCAGGTCTTTATTTGTTCAACAGGCTTAATATTGGACTTGGGTACAGAATCTGTTTTCTGATGGATGTTTAAGAATAAATTAGGGCCATGGTTGTGGCAATAACGATTGCTTATAATGCAGTGTAAAATGGGTTGGTAATGTTAATCAGTCATAGGAAATTTACATGGTGGATAATATTGCTCATCATAGTGTTGAAATTTGTTCTGCTGCTTGAAGATATATTCCTCTGTTTCTTAAATGCTTCTTTTGTTTAAACTTGCTGCCTAAGATTTTCATTTTATCTTAATTACACTGTAATTGGGTATCCTTCGGGCCTTGTTATGACTGTAACCTGTCATTTGTATTAATTTCTTCTTACCATATGAAATTCTGTGAACAGGAATTGGGGGCTTATGTAGAAATTTCAGAAGAATTTGTAATTAAAGATAATAGATCTATAATATGCACTATTTATGCTGTTTTCAATATTCTTTTTATATCATCACTACCTTGTGATTTCTTTCCAATTAGCATTTAAATCACTTATGGCCATAAATGTTGTCTCTTCAGATACGGTAATTCAGATCACAATTCTCCTACTACTCAGGCACACCATGATCTGCTTGATTCATTCCCATCACTTAAAATGAAGTCATCTGAGCGGAAGGTCTCACCAGCCATGAGCTCATTACAGGGTTTCTATGGACTTAAAGGGTCCTCAATTCCCTCAGAAGATGGTTTCCCCAGAAACTTACCTACGTCTGGCAGACCTCTCAGTCATCACCGGAAATCTAAAAGCTTGGTCAATGTAATTTTGGAAGAGATTATGGAAAAATCAAATGAGGCATCAGCTGCAATAACCAAGGAAGTTGACTCCAGCAAATGGAATTACAATCTTGTCCAGAGACGTCAGAAATCTGTGGCGGACTTTAGCAGGATACCTGAGCTGCTTCTGAGGGAGGATAATAGCAGCACTGGTGTTCTTCCACCAAGAACTGGAAAGGGCTTAGCTCTGAGACAGAAAGTAGCTAGCCGAACTACATTGGCAACTGATGCCGAGCAAAATGGTTTGAGTCCTGCGGCAATGGGTATGGGGGATGCTACATTAAATGAAGGTTCATCCAGGGTGAGGAAATCATCAAGTACTTCCTGTTTACATGATCAAGATAACAGTGGCTCCTCATCCATTTGGCCAACCTCAATGTGGAATTTGAAACCAGATTTGCAGGCCCTCTCAACTGCAGCCATTGGAAAACCAATCTTTGATGGCTTGCCCAAGCCAATAACTGGTCGAAAAAATAAAGCTGCACTTGATTAATGTATAGTGTCCATATCAAACACAATTTTGACCCCGTTTGAGAGGTTATGGAATCATTAGCTGCTACACCAGTGGATAGATTGGAGGAAGTAAAACAATGTAGAAAGGACATAAAAAAAATCAAATATCACATTTATTTCTTCGAATAGGGGCATTGCTTTTATGCCAGAAAATACTTCAATTTATTTATTTATTTTTAAATGTCTTGGCTTCCTATTGTCCATCTTAAAAGAAAATACAGGGCTGAAAGGATCAGAGTTCCCAACCTTAGGTTTCATATAATCATTTTTTTAGTTGTAGTGATTCTTTTGTGGGTTTTGGAAAAACAAAGATTGGTGAATGTACAAGTTTGGAACGGCTATTTCTTCCTACACAGCCTGCACCTCTAAAAAAAAATGAAATGAATTTAGACTTCTGTTTCTTACTAAAATTTTACGGGAATAGCTTCCAGCACATCGTCGTTTTTCTTTCTGCATCCTTACACTTCTGGAACTTATTTTTCGGATAGCAATCGTCTTTGTTACGGAAAAAAAATTCGGTAACTTTTTTGATGGGATGGATAAAGAAATTTGACAGGGTGCAACACCCAAGTTTTTCATGTTCCCTGACAATCAACTCCGAAGAACTCAACAACCCTTTCAGGAAACCTATTCGAGAGAGAATTCAACACCTTTGCAGAAGACTTATCCCTTTGGGAAAAATCATTGAGATGCAGGAGCAATTCCGGAAGCCAGTAAAGCCATTTCAAAACGTAGAATCTGAAACGTATTTGAATATTCTGTAAGGGATTATCCTTTAGAATGGATATTTTTACTATTTGGGAGTACGCGTTTTGAAGTTACATAGTGAATTCATTTGAAATTCTTAGCCTGGAAGATTGTTGAATTGTGGCATGGAGTTCTTTTGATGATCGCTTATAGGATGTTTATGAAGATGGAAATGGAAGCTAAATAATGAAGGTTGCTGTTGTCCTGTGTTGGATTTTTCTTGCTAGTTATTCTTCTTTGCTTCTTCTACCATTGGGGTTAAGCTCAATGTAAAAACTCTTGTTGCTGACAAAATAATTGTACAACAGTATATAAAGTAAAAGTGCGATTGGACTAATTCGTATTATGTTAATCCCTACCATTAGACTTCTGTTAACATTCCAAAAATTTTCCAAGAATTCAAGTTCATTCTAAGTTGAACAATTGATTTTCATACCCTCGTAATTCCTTTATTCTTTCTGCACCCATATAATATTTGATATTTCCATTTTACCTCTCATTTAAATTATATTAAAAGTCCTAAATGATTAATCTCTCTCTATCCTGCACCTTTTTACCTACACCTATTCCGAAAGTTTTATTAAATGCATCTTGAGATACATATTTCAAAATGTATTTTAGAATGTAATTTTTTTTTTAAATATTTTAGATTGTAAAATTCATAACATATTTTCAAATCCAGATATGATTCGAAATACATATATATTTTCTAAATGTTTTGAAATATGCTTTTATATTCGAAAGTAATTTTTGAAATATACAATTCATAATTTATTAAAAAATAATTTGAGATTTGAATTTCATGGATAGCAAGAAAAAAAACGAGTGTGTAAAAAGAAACAACCTTTTCTGTGTCTTTTTCAGGCACCTTTATGAGAAAACTTAATTGAACGAATAAAACTTGAAAGATCGTTAATCTCGATCTCATAAATCCATACATTATTGAATGAAATTCCATATGAAGATAAAAGAAGATAAGAAAAAAAGATAAAAGCAAACTGATCATTTTACCATCCCATAAACCATAAAGATGTAAATACAATTATGAGAATGCGGTAAGATATGTCCGAAAGAATCTATTATTATATATAAAGAGATTTATGAGAATTTTCCTTGACCATAATTGTTTTTCAATTGTATTGTCTCAGGAATACAAACGTAAAAAGTTGTCATTTAAATTATGGACACTTTCATATAAATTTCAATTATTTAATTTAATTGAATAATTCATCATAAAAATACCAATCCTTTTCATTCATCCAATTAAAAATATTAATTAACAAATCAAGACTAAAAATATTCATATAAATAAATATACTTGAATGAAGTTGGTCCCTAAAAAGACTGTTTAAATGTAAGGTCCCAGAAGAGACCAATTCTCAGGCTTCCTTTTGTGATGCTTAAAAATCGGATTCTTCAAATAAGGAAAACCCTCTTGCAATTTTGATATGATAGTCGAGAATATGATTCTAACAATCTCTGTTATCTTCCCTATAATGAACTCTGATAATAAAGCATGAGATAAGGTACTTGAAAATAAATGATCCGTTGAAGAGACTGTAAATAAATCATCATCGACCTGGCATATCAACATTGATGGGGAAGGCAGAATGCCAGGCATCAGAAATTATTTCTACAGTGAAGTACCAAAAGCTCTCTGTTCAAGATTCTTCCTTGTGTATACAAAATAACTAGAACTGTGAAGATGTGCAGGCATCAGTGCTACACAGTATAACTATCTAAACATTGTAATGTGCAAATCAGAAATATTTTGCTAAATTTTTTAAGCCCTTCATGAGAGCTATCCTTATAAATGTCGTCGCATCGAAATTTCATGTATAATACATAACAAAAAATTATGTTCCTCCATGTCAACTATCTAGTTCGAAGATCTACAGTTTCGGATGCAATGTGAATCTGAGTGTCTGACCTTATTCGTTGTTCAGAAACCACATTGTAACATGAGAAAGGTAAACCAATCTCCATCTCCGCTTACGGAAAAACCTGAAATGTTCAAGTTACTCAAAATTCCTCTTCAGCAATATAGAAAGGTTAACAGACAACTCAAGCATTATAACGTGCTTGAACCCAAAAATAGGACTATATATTTTACTGAAGAGTATGACATGACATCAAGGTAAAAAGTGTCCATGATTGTATCGCAATCCAAAGCCACGGCATGACTGTCCTATCACAATCATTCACAATTTCAAGGAACAATCCATGCAAAGCAATCAATACGGCTATGCCTGAATTTAAAAGGTTATGATAGGAAAACACAACAGAAAAAGTTCAACCTGTTTTTCACCAATGGCAATGAGCTCTTGTACTAAAGCAAAACTTCAAGTACCTGCTCTTCTCAATAACTCTGTAAAATCCATGAATAAATAAGGTGCAATAAATTAACATGTCTAAAGAATTTGTTCACTTTGTAAAATTTCTCACCATAATAATGTTTATAAACAAACATTTATATTGCATTGAAGTTTCTAATATATGCGTTTCAAAGTCACTTGAGCTTCAATTACTAAAAACACGTGAGCATGCACTCATGGTCATAATTTTAAAGCTTACTCGGAGAAATTCTTCCATAAACATCTCCAAGAAAAGAAAATTGAAAAAGAAATCCTATAAACTAAGATTAACTTATCCAGGAATTAAAAGCTAGACTTCAAAAAAAGGCTAACATAGGACCATTTTTTGCAAATTAGTTAATGTATAAACTAATTTTATCTTATAAAGAAGTTATTTTATTTTCCCTTATTATTTTCTTATCCGGTAAGTGTTCTAACAAACCCTTAATGTAAATGATCATTAACATTACAGTGTTCATACCTTCAATCCACAAGTTTAAGAAGAGAGAATATGAAACGCGCATTAAATACCATTTCTGAGATCAGCTAATCAATAGAAAATCGGCGTGTTGGAATTTAACAGCAAGGCTCTTTGATGACAACTTCCCACAATTTTTTTTATATGATTCTCCCCTTTCAACACCACGTAGATCTGAAGGATATGTGATGTATCAGATTTGTGTTGTTTTAATTGTGAAATGATGCTTTATTCATAAAGTACAAAAAATATTTTTTAAAAAGATGGCAAAATAATATAATCTTGTTTTCTCTATTTCTTCACAAAATCCTTAAAACATGAAACAAAAGAAAAGTATCAACATAGAAACTAAATATGAACATATAAAACAAACCAAACACCATCCTAACCCAGGAAATTAATATTTTAAACACATTACCAAGTAACCCTAGCTCAAGCAACACGAAATCCATAAACATCACAGGGCCATGTTTGATATATGTTAGCAATCATCAAATGTGACTTTTTAAACCAAATCATACATCCAGCAAAGACATCAACTCCACAACCTACCAGCTTTCCTCTACTCCAAAACCTTTAAAAAGGAAGGGAAAAAATTATTACAGAAAAGGAAATTTCAAAAGGATAAGATTATGGTTCAAAGCAGAGAAACAAAAAGTAAGCAGTTAGCTCAAGAAGCTCAAACTTGAAAAAATGCAAGCTGTGCAATCTCTATATAAGAAGAAACTCAGCCCAACAATTATAGGCCAACAAAACCCTGTCTCATCCATTAGTAAAGGGAGAGATCGGTCACCATCACCGATGGTAGCTGCCTAACAAAAAATAGAAATTCGAAAACTGTTTCCAAACTAGTCTTATACAACACATAATGGGAAATATATGTTGATTCAGAATATTCAGCAATAATATTATTTATTGTTTCCCAGTATAGGCATCGTGGGCAATATTCTGAATCAAATATTGAATATCATTTAAGTTTAGATGTGAATTGGTCCTCTAAGATGGCAATTGCAGGGAGCACAGCAGGAGAAAAAGGTAGTATGCATGAATGAATATGAATTGACTCAATTTTTAAATGGAGCAAATATTCAGCAATAATATTTCAGTAAAACAAAGTAATAACACTTGTCATCAGTTAGTGCACTTTTTCTTTTCAATCCATTAAAAGATTGGTATCATTGGAATGGTTCATAACTCAATTGATACATACCGACAGGTCAGACACTGAAGCAGATGAAACACACTAAACATTTCAAAATTGCAAAACACTTAAAAGAATCAAGAGAATAAAATTTGAGAAGAGAAAACAATGGCTAGAATTAACATTCCACTATTGTAGTTTAAATTGAGCGCATGAAACTCATCAATATAAAGAGAGCAATCTTATGTAATAATTACAAAGGATGAGAACAGACAAACTAACCAAGTCAGAAACAAGGACCTAAACTTGGAAGCATATGTTCTTGGGATACATTGTCAGGAAAAATTATAATATACACAGTCCTGCCAAAAGCCTCCACAAGTTTTCAAAACTTTCCTCGGGTAGTGGTCCATATGTTCTACACAAGTGAATCTAACTTCAAACCACAATGTGTGACCTCGATAGTTGATCCACAAGCATCAACACTGAAAGGTAGCATGACAATCATCATTAAGTATTGCAACTAAGAACTAAGAAATAATATTTTTCTTCAGAATAAACATTGACCAAAAACCTAGAAAAAGAATAGTACATATGTAATGACCTAATTTCTTATTATGAAAGATACTGAGTCCATGAATAGACAGGTATAATGATCATTAATTCAAAATAATTTTCCTCTTAACGTAAAGTTATGTAAACATTTCAAGCAAGCTACAAATATGAATCCAATGACCAATCCTTACCCACCAATTGTACAGATGAATTTTACAATATTTCTATCAGCATCAGGTAGGCCTCCAAAAATTAAGTGCAGGTATATCTGGTCTACAGGACAACATCTGAGGAACACCATGTCCTGAAGAAAGAATTAATGATCTTGATTCATAAATGTAGTTTATTAACAATAGGAAGCTCAAAAGGGGAAACCAATAAAACAGTGAGGAAATGCAAAATAACAAAAACTACCTGTCATAGGATGAGTAGGTATGTTGCTAGGATTTGCATGCTGAAAACCTACGTTGTTTATTGGTGGTCTTTCTAGTGGTGGCCGAAAAAAACCTATCATTATCATCATTAAAATAGCATTTATAACATTCAGTTGTATCTCACAGCACAGAAATACTAAAAATAGATGGATGCAAGCCTTTATGAAAAACTAAAGCTAATAACAAACATTCAAGAATAAGAAATACAAACTAACTAAACAGCAAAAAACATCAATAACTTTGATAATCAGTTGGATTCAGTAAGCTGAATATACCTTCCTGCCCAAAGGGAGGAGCAGGACATGAAGGATTTCTCCCTATCCATAGACCCTGCTGATTGTTTGTTATAAATTCACTTGATGGTCTCCTCCATTGCTCATTAGCACCAAATTGCCTCTGGCCATCTGGAACTGATGGCAATGAGAAGGGGGGAAGGAAAGAATGTGGAAGGTGCTGGGGAATTGTAGGCTTTGGATATGAGTATTGATTGGATGAATTTTCGGGTAGGGCAGGATGCACATGTCTTGGAGCAAATGGTGGGTTAGCTGGCTGAAATTGAATATTAGGTTGAGGGCCTTGAGAATTTAGATACATATCATTTTGTCCATATTCTAACTGCCTCGGAGGGTTAAAACCAGAAGGTTCTTGAGAGTTGCAGCCTGCCATTGCAGGAAAGCAAGCAGATGGCTGTTGTAATATTTCATTCTTGACAACTGAGCTATTGTGACTTCCAGGGAAAGAATTTCCAGCCACTTGACCTATTTGGTTGCCCTGTAGGGAGGACGACTCCATTTGTCAAAACCATCAAAGCAAAGAAATCCAAAACAAACCAGTGATATTTGAAAGCCAAAACATCTTACATTGGTTGAGCCACTAAAATCATGAGGTACACTCTGCTGAAACCCTGACAATGGTGATGACTGATGCGATAATTGAGGTGGCACTATTGTCTGGGAGAAAAGTGGAGGCTGAACAGGCTCATATGATTGAGGAACCAGTGAAGGTGGAGGGCTTGGGGGTGGCAAAGGAGGGGGTGGAGGCGAGGAAGGCAAAGGTGGAGGAGAAGGGGGTGAATCTAATGGCAAAGGAGGAGAGCCCTCAAGAATATCATCAGGTATCTCAGCAGAAATGTTTGATGCTGGAACTAAAATCCTTTCCGAGCTCTGAAGTTGAGAATCCTTTTCAGAAGGACTGTTCAGTGATAAAGGTCTTTCCTCCTTAAGGTGACCTGAAACATCTTCCATTTCCAGCTCACCATCCACATCCTCCAAGACACAATGGCGCTTGTCACTTGGGGTAAGCGTAGAAGTTTCAGAATCCCCAACAATGCGCATCGCATCTGCTGGAGATGCATTACTTGGAAAATCATTGTCTTCATCTTCTTCAAACACACAAGAAGATAAAAAGCCAGGCAGCTTAAATGTATTACTGGTACACATCCAGATATAAAAGAAGAATTAGAATTAGAAAGCTTTACCAATAGAATAAAAAAACAACTAATGACAGTTCTATTTCATAAAACGAAGAAAGAGATTCCTGATATTATTAATTGCAAGTCCAGTGATATAAAATAGGAAACTACAAATAGAAACAAAAATGAAATATGTTCCATGTACAATTTCCTGTTTTCTATAATGGTAATTAGAGTGGTATGGTGCATAAAGATAAATAAGAATGTTGACTGGTTAGTTGGGCAGCTATTATTAGTCAGGATTTTATAATGGTAAGCTGTGAGATAGCTGCACTATAATGGTAATTAGAGTGGCATGGTGCATAAATATAAATAAGAATGTTGACTGGTTAGTTGGGCAGCTATTATTAGTCAGGATTTTATAATGGTAAGCTGTGAGATAGCTGCACTAATTAGAGCAGGGTGGCTGTACATTTTAGACAGTAAAATGATAATGAAGTGCAGTTCACAGTTTCTAGGATTTGTTATTCTTCTCTCTCTTCCTTGTGTTCTACTTCCAACCGAAATCATTCCTCTATCAGTGGGGTCTAGATGTGCAGTCCACTGCCACTAGACCAGAATCTTTCAGCTCCATTTTGACAATCAACATGTAATTCAAGAATCTACAGTTAGATTTCAGTCAAAGTAGGTCAGAAGAGAAAATCCTGCAAGATTGTTTATTCAAAACAATTTTGACAAAAATGCAATTTAAAAGTTAAATTCATACAGACTAATCACACTAGTTTCAACCCACTTCTTTCTTTTTATGACAATGTAAAGCTCATTGATATACAATAAGTCCAAATGGATATATTCCATTTTGTGCTGCATCTGTTTTCTTGCTTTAAGGATCTAACATTCACAATAGCTTGTTGATTTAAGCTAGATCAATAGTCTATAAATAACAAGTGACTCTTACGAACAAAACACTTCATAATAATGAGATTAGATACAAAACATGAACTTCCAAGCTAATAAGATCAATTAATTAAAAACATCCACACCTTCCATACTCATCAACAAACATGCCCTCCAATTCTCTAATTGGGTCATCGAGAGAACGTTCAGCACGAGAAGGACGCCTAAAGGAACAAGTAACTGTCATATCATCCATGTAACGACGAAGAACTGATTCAGGGAAAATTTTCCTCTCAAGCCACAGCTTTAAAACCTGCATTCCACACACATAAATGTAAAAACAAACAAGTTAATATCCCTCATGCACACAGTGTACCCACTTACCAAAAACTGGCACAAAAACATTCCTATAGAAAACCACCCTTGTCTATATCCTATAAAAAAAAGTTGTAATCAAGTAATAGATAATCCTACAAAATATCCTCTCCTCATTCTACAGACAATAAGAAATCAGATTGGGAGAGGCAATTTACACTGTAGCTTACTTTGGTGATAATTTGAAACAGATGTTCCTAATAACTGTTGACAGAGGATTGTCAAGGGGATCAGAGTTGGTTCACAGCAAATTATGGTGTCTAACCCTAGTATGTGAATGACACATTTCTCTTTTGAGAACAATTGAGGTAGGTATGAGAACATTCTTTTATTCTCTCTGATACTAAAATTAGTCCAGAGTATCAATTGCTAAAAGTTTTGTGGGCACAAGTGAGTACAATAATAATGTCCTTTCCCTCCTTCATTGCTTTCCCTGAGTGCCAAAAACTGTGGTACCTTCCCACTTACTAGGAAATTTTGGTGATGATCCAGAGTCACTTCTTCTTGTTGGAGATCCCACATTGATTAGTAATAAAGCAATTTATATTATATAAATGGATAAAAAGTTCACCTTACAAACAAGTTTTGTAAAATTGAGTTAAGCTTAAAGTTCACTTCTCATGATAATATCATAGCCATTTAAAATTCTATCCTAGCTAGATTTATTGTTTGTTGAGCCTATCGTGTCACTGCTATTGAACTGCTGTTAGACTTCCCATAAATATGTAGTCTCATGCTCGAGATGAATATGCTTCGACGTAAGGAGTGTGGGTTGGAGATCCCATGTCGACTAGTAATAAGACAAATTTACAATATATAAGTAGATGCAAACCTCAACTTAGAAGTTATTTTTGTAAAATTCAATTAGACTAAAAGTCTACTTCTTAAGACTTCTAAAGATACGGTGACTTAAAAGAGCAATATGCATCTAGATAATGGCCTTCCTAAAGCCAAGGTCAAGGATCCTATTTTTGTAGGGGTTCATTGATTCTCTAACCATGCAAATTTCTTCATCTTTATGTGCCCTTTATCAGCTAAGGATGTCTCACATTTGTAGTAAAGGAGTTGTCAAATTAAATGGGTTTCTCAGAGAAATTGGGCTTAAAACTTAACCTAAGTCTAAAACTAGCTTATAAGGTGAGAATTGTCAAAGCTTCATAAGCTTTACCTAAGCTATATCTTTCTAATTGATGAGTGCATGGATACAGAAGAAAAGGAGTGAGGACATTTTGGAAGAATCACAGGCATGACTAGAAATCTTGTTGCTCACAAAAACTCGTCTTTATATTCTTACTTTTGTATTTCTTAGTCCTTAGTTTTGTAATTTAGGACACACATTTGATCATTTTTACACTTTTTTATAATTATTTGACCTTTATCCAATTGATATTTGATACTCTGACTTGAGATTCATGCAATTATAATTCCTTTTTTGATAATTGACATTGGAGAAAAGAAAATGTGTATATCCTTTTGAAATTGAATCCTTTATAATATAATGTTTTTCTTAGGAAAATCTTACCCTCTTATTCTCTAATAAATTCAATGTTCTCACTGTTTTGACATCAGTTCTGTCACTTTTTTTCAATTTATTTAGCATATCAAACACTGGGTAGTAGGTAGTGTTTGGCCCACTCATTTTAGGCTTCTCTTTTCCTTAGAAGGAGAAGCTAGGCAAATAAAAAGGATGTCCAAAACAGTGTTTTTTTTAATGAAAATAATAAAGATAAATAAGCTTTTGCCCTCTCACTCCCTCTTTATTCCAAATTTTCAGGTCTACAGTCACGCTACACGAATTTTTTTACCAAAGAGTAACTTCCAAGCTTAAAAATTATAAAAATACCAAACAACTTCAACATTAAATGTAAAACTCTTATTTATAGATTTAACTTTTAAGTAGTTTATAAGTGATAAAAAATAGTCTGGCAAGACAGATCTAAATAGTAATTATGGCTTACCTTGAGGATTTGTAGCTGTTTCAAGGCAATTCACATTATTGATTCACATTATTGATTTTATTGTTCTGTTTTGAAGTATAATTATATTCCTTTTCATACTGGCTTTTTTTTCCTCTCAAATAAAACATGTTTGCAGGCAAAATGCTTACCTTGAGACATTGACGACGATTTTCAGAAGCACTGGCCCCAGGGGGAGCAGCAGCACTAAGAAGGCGTGGCAACCCTCCTTGAACTGTGGGGATGTATGAGGCTCCTGCAATGCCTGAAAAGTATATCTATGATTACAGTTCAAAGTTATCATTAAAGACACTACCTAAGACTTGCAAATTTGTAGGTAACAGAAAAGAGAGATGCAGACATAGCCATAATAAATGCAACTAAACAGTCTACTATGAAGTACATACTCCCACCTTTTTGATTATGAGAGCACTGGGTGATGGAATCAACAAGAAAAAACAAATCCACTTTACGATGAAAACTAGTTTCACTTTCCAGCTTTCGAATAAGAAGTTCAACAACCTGAACATAACTTCAAGGTAAGTCCACTACAATTAAAATAACAATCAAATTGATGCCAAAATTGGCACTTCAATTTGCTTCACATGTCTATTTTGATATGTATTTGACATTGATACTTTTGGATACTTCACCAAAACATACAACAAAGTATGAACATGTATAATATAGAAACATGAAAGCATTGTCCATTGTATGATAAACAAATAATGAAAATTGTTCTCATTATGGATGGTTTCCCGAAAGAATGAGATTGACAGTGTTATTATATTTTAAAATAATAGGAAATAACTTAAGATGAGAATGATTTACTTTTTTGTGATATTATTGTTCTTAAGATTTGTAGAATTTCAATCATATATCTATTATGTTTTATGAATTTTCATACATACTAAGATGATATGTATCTTACATGTTATGTATCTTGTATATATTTAGAATATTGTATCATATCATCATTTAAGATACATATTGTATCCAATATGCATATCGTAATCATAGGAAAAAAGTAGTTGTACAAGCCTAATAACATTGTTAAAAGAAATATATTCACATCATAATTCTTAAAATGTACAAAAATCTGCATTGCCATATTCTACAAGTACAAATTGAACACAGAAGCACACAAGAAACCTAATAGTTTAATTTTAAATACACACACGCACTCACATTATCATCATCATCATCATCATCATCATCATCATCATCATCATCATCATCATCATCATAATAATAATAATAATAATAATAATAATAATAATACAATGCTCAAAAAACACTTCGTTTTTAAAAAACATGAGGGTTAGCTTTCTACATTAGTTGAGCTTACCCTTCACCCATGTGACAATACTGACTTATGGTATACCACCAACTGGTAGAAAAGCACTCCAACAGAGCTAGCAATAACTAATGTTGAGACAGTATCTTTGCACACTAAAAGCAATCTTATACTCATACTTGATGTGGATGATAAGGAATAAAGTTTTTAGTTGTTATCTGATTCATTGGTTTAGAAATAGAAAGGATATGAAATAGCATACCTCATTGGCAATGCCATACTTAGCACAATCAATAGCTAAACGTGTTGCACGCCCAATACTTTCCTTGGTCCTAGACAAAGTCTCTATCATTCCTTCAAAGGCATCACGAGCAATAGCGGCATCAGTACCGCCACTTAGAGAACCCCTTACATCCTTTTGCACTGGACTAACTATTTTCTCCTCATTTTCTACAGCATCAAGTTCATTTTGAGAAATGGATTGATACCCATTAGTTGATGGAGAAGCCAATGTTGGGTGTTCAAGAACTTCCTGCCAATCAGCCTGATCAAAATTACTTGAGGCAGACAAAAATGGTTGAATTGTAGAGGGGCTTGGTGTTCCCCCTTGAGTATAGTAAGTGGAAAGAGGCTGAAATTGAGCTTGAGCTACTTGTCTCCGTTTTGCCTGTGCAGCTGCAATAAGATTCTTCATAGTCTT